>NW_027509921.1:0-122511 GCF_051311805.1 Agelaius phoeniceus
TGGAAGGATCCAGCAGAGTTTGTAGATTCCTGGCTTGGCACTGCCCTGCCTGCCAGGCCAAGTGGCCACAAATGAAGGCCATTTCCCATGGGAAAAACGAAGTCCTTTCCCCAGGGTCTCAGGAATATGTTCAAGGTGGCGTTTGAGGCTCTAAGTACTTCCAGGGCCCTAGTTGCTGCCAGCTTTTCTTTTGGAAAAATCCAGCAACGATTGCATCATTCTAGCTAGGCTCCCACTTTCTGCCAGGGTGAGTGGCTGCCAAGGGAGGCCATTTGCCATGGGAAAAAGAAGTCCTTTCCCCAGGGTCTGGGTGTCAGATGAAAGGTGGCCTTTGGGGTTCTGAGGACTTGTAGGGTAGTACTTACTGGCTAGAGTAGAGGAAATGGATTCTATTTGAATATCTGTCTAGAGGCTTTGCCCCACAGGCCCTGGTTGTCCTTGATGGGCTGCAGCTGTGAGCATTGAAGAGAACTGGGATAAAAGGGGGCGGCGTAGCCATTCAGGGAGAGCCTTGAAGGAGCCCTGAACTGGGAAAGAACAGCATGCAGAAGAAAGCGTCTGTGCTGTGAAGATCTGCAGCCATAAGAACACACCGAGGAGGTATGGACTTTAGCAATCTGAGAACAGCATTATGGGACTCTAGAGAAATAGAACAACAACAAGTGGCAGCTTTCGATTTGGAGCAATCCAGCAAAGCTTGCAAATTTCTTGCTGGGCACCACCCTCTTGGTCAGGGCGAGTGGCCAGAAATGGAGGCCATTTTCCATGGGGAAAACGAAGTCATTGGCCCAGGCTCTGGGTGTCAGATGACTGGTGGCATCTGGGGCTCTAAGGACTTGCAGGGTCCTAGTTGCTGGCAGCTTTCGTTCTGGAAGGATCCAGCACAGTTTGTAGATTCCTGGCTTGGCACTGCCCTGCCTGCCAGGCCAAGTGGCCACAAATGAAGGCCATTTTCCATGGGAAAAACGAAGTCCTTTCCCCAGGGTCTCAGTAATATGTTCAAGGTGGCGTTTGAGGCTCTAAGTACTTCCAGGGCCCTAGTTGCTGCCAGCTTTTCTTTTGGAAAAATCCAGCAACGATTGCATCATTCTAGCTAGGCTCCCACTTTCTGCCAGGGTGAGTGGCTGCCAAGGGAGGCCATTTGCCATGGGAAAAAGAAGTCCTTTCCCCAGGGTCTGGGTGTCAGATGAAAGGTGGCCTTTGGGGTTCTGAGGACTTGTAGGGTAGTACTTACTGGCTAGAGTAGAGGAAATGGATTCTATTTGAATATCTGTCCCACAGGTCCTGGTTGTCCTTGATGGGCTGCAGCTGTGAGCATTGAAGAGAACTGGGATAAAAGGGGGCGGCGTAGCCATTCAGGGAGAGCCTTGAAGGAGCCCTGAACTGGGAAAGAACAGCATGCAGAAGAAAGCGTCTGTGCTGTGAAGATCTGCAGCCATAAGAACACACCGAGGAGGTATGGACTTTAGCAATCTGAGAACAGCATGATGGGACTCTAGAGAAATAGAACAACAACAAGTGGTAGCTTTCGATTTGGAGCAATCCAGCAAAGCTTGCAAATTTCTTGCTGGGCACCACCCTCTTGGTCAGGGCGAGTGGCCAGAAATGGAGGCCATTTTCCATGGGAAAACGAAGTCATTGGCCCAGGCTCTGGGTGTCAGATGACTGGTGGCATCTGGGGCTCTAAGGACTTGCAGGGTCCTAGTTGCTGGCAGCTTTCGTTCTGGAAGGATCCAGCACAGTTTGTAGATTCCTGGCTTGGCACTGCCCTGCCTGCCAGGCCAAGTGGCCACAAATGAAGGCCATTTTCCATGGGAAAAACGAAGTCCTTTCCCCAGGGTCTCAGGAATATGTTCAAGGTGGCGTTTGAGGCTCTAAGTACTTCCAGGGCCCTAGTTGCTGCCAGCTTTTCTTTTGGAAAAATCCAGCAACGATTGCATCATTCTAGCTAGGCTCCCACTTTCTGCCAGGGTGAGTGGCTGCCAAGGGAGGCCATTTGCCATGGGAAAAAGAAGTCCTTTCCCCAGGGTCTGGGTGTCAGATGAAAGGTGGCCTTTGGGGTTCTGAGGACTTGTAGGGTAGTACTTACTGGCTAGAGTAGAGGAAATGGATTCTATTTGAATATCTGTCCCACAGGTCCTGGTTGTCCTTGATGGGCTGCAGCTGTGAGCATTGAAGAGAACTGGGATAAAAGGGGGCGGCGTAGCCATTCAGGGAGAGCCTTGAAGGAGCCCTGAACTGGGAAAGAACAGCATGCAGAAGAAAGCGTCTGTGCTGTGAAGATCTGCAGCCATAAGAACACACCGAGGAGGTATGGACTTTAGCAATCTGAGAACAGCATGATGGGACTCTAGAGAAATAGAAGAACAACAAGTGGTAGCTTTCGATTTGGAGCAATCCAGCAAAGCTTGCAAATTTCTTGCTGGGCACCACCCTCTTGGTCAGGGCGAGTGGCCAGAAATGGAGGCCATTTTCCATGGGGAAAACGAAGTCATTGGCCCAGGCTCTGGGTGTCAGATGACTGGTGGCATCTGGGGCTCTAAGGACTTGCAGGGTCCTAGTTGCTGGCAGCTTTCGTTCTGGAAGGATCCAGCAGAGTTTGTAGATTCCTGGCTTGGCACTGCCCTGCCTGCCAGGCAAGTGGCCACAAATGAAGGCCATTTCCCATGGGAAAAACGAAGTCCTTTCCCCAGGGTCTCAGGAATATGTTCAAGGTGGCGTTTGAGGCTCTAAGTACTTCCAGGGCCCTAGTTGCTGCCAGCTTTTCTTTTGGAAAAATCCAGCAACGATTGCATCATTCTAGCTAGGCTCCCACTTTCTGCCAGGGTGAGTGGCTGCCAAGGGAGGCCATTTGCCATGGGAAAAAGAAGTCCTTTCCCCAGGGTCTGGGTGTCAGATGAAAGGTGGCCTTTGGGGTTCTGAGGACTTGTAGGGTAGTACTTACTGGCTAGAGTAGAGGAAATGGATTCTATTTGAATATCTGTCTAGAGGCTTTGCCCCACAGGCCCTGGTTGTCCTTGATGGGCTGCAGCTGTGAGCATTGAAGAGAACTGGGATAAAAGGGGGCGGCGTAGCCATTCAGGGAGAGCCTTGAAGGAGCCCTGAACTGGGAAAGAACAGCATGCAGAAGAAAGCGTCTGTGCTGTGAAGATCTGCAGCCATAAGAACACACCGAGGAGGTATGGACTTTAGCAATCTGAGAACAGCATGATGGGACTCTAGAGAAATAAAACAACAAGAAGTGGCAGCTTTCGATTTGGAGCAATCCAGCAAAGCTTGCAAATTTCTTGCTGGGCACCACCCTCTTGGTCAGGGCGAGTGGCCAGAAATGGAGGCCATTTTCCATGGGGAAAACGAAGTCATTGGCCCAGGCTCTGGGTGTCAGATGACTGGTGGCATCTGGGGCTCTAAGGACTTGCAGGGTCCTAGTTGCTGGCAGCTTTCGTTCTGGAAGGATCCAGCAGAGTTTGTAGATTCCTGGCTTGGCACTGCCCTGCCTGCCAGGCCAAGTGGCCACAAATGAAGGCCATTTTCCATGGGAAAAACGAAGTCCTTTCCCCAGGGTCTCAGTAATATGTTCAAGGTGGCGTTTGAGGCTCTAAGTACTTCCAGGGCCCTAGTTGCTGCCAGCTTTCTTTTGGAAAAATCCAGCAACGATTGCATCATTCTAGCTAGGCTCCCACTTTCTGCCAGGGTGAGTGGCTGCCAAGGGAGGCCATTTGCCATGGGAAAAAGAAGTCCTTTCCCCAGGGTCTGGGTGTCAGATGAAAGGTGGCCTTTGGGGTTCTGAGGACTTGTAGGGTAGTACTTACTGGCTAGAGTAGAGGAAATGGATTCTATTTGAATATCTGTCCCACAGGTCCTGGTTGTCCTTGATGGGCTGCAGCTGTGAGCATTGAAGAGAACTGGGATAAAAGGGGGCGGCGTAGCCATTCAGGGAGAGCCTTGAAGGAGCCCTGAACTGGGAAAGAACAGCATGCAGAAGAAAGCGTCTGTGCTGTGAAGATCTGCAGCCATAAGAACACACCGAGGAGGTATGGACTTTAGCAATCTGAGAACAGCATGATGGGACTCTAGAGAAATAGAACAACAACAAGTGGTAGCTTTCGATTTGGAGCAATCCAGCAAAGCTTGCAAATTTCTTGCTGGGCACCACCTCTTGGTCAGGGCGAGTGGCCAGAAATGGAGGCCATTTTCCATGGGGAAAACGAAGTCATTGGCCCAGGCTCTGGGTGTCAGATGACTGGTGGCATCTGGGGCTCTAAGGACTTGCAGGGTCCTAGTTGCTGGCAGCTTTCGTTCTGGAAGGATCCAGCACAGTTTGTAGATTCCTGGCTTGGCACTGCCCTGCCTGCCAGGCCAAGTGGCCACAAATGAAGGCCATTTTCCATGGGAAAAACGAAGTCCTTTCCCCAGGGTCTCAGTAATATGTTCAAGGTGGCGTTTGAGGCTCTAAGTACTTCCAGGGCCCTAGTTGCTGGCAGCTTTTCTTTTGGAAAAATCCAGCAACGATTGCATCATTCTAGCTAGGCTCCCACTTTCTGCCAGGGTGAGTGGCTGCCAAGGGAGGCCATTTGCCATGGGAAAAAGAAGTCCTTTCCCCAGGGTCTGGGTGTCAGATGAAAGGTGGCCTTTGGGGTTCTGAGGACTTGTAGGGTAGTACTTACTGGCTAGAGTAGAGGAAATGGATTCTATTTGAATATCTGTCCCACAGGTCCTGGTTGTCCTTGATGGGCTGCAGCTGTGAGCATTGAAGAGAACTGGGATAAAAGGGGGCGGCGTAGCCATTCAGGGAGAGCCTTGAAGGAGCCCTGAACTGGGAAAGAACAGCATGCAGAAGAAAGCGTCTGTGCTGTGAAGATCTGCAGCCATAAGAACACACCGAGGAGGTATGGACTTTAGCAATCTGAGAACAGCATGATGGGACTCTAGAGAAATAGAACAACAACAAGTGGCAGCTTTAGATTTGGAGCAATCCAGCAAAGCTTGCAAATTTCTTGCTGGGCACCACCCTCTTGGTCAGGGCGAGTGGCCAGAAATGGAGGCCATTTTCCATGGGGAAAACGAAGTCATTGGCCCAGGCTCTGGGTGTCAGATGACTGGTGGCATCTGGGGCTGTAAGGACTTGCAGGGTCCTAGTTGCTGGCAGCTTTCGTTCTGGAAGGATCCAGCAGAGTTTGTAGATTCCTGGCTTGGCACTGCCCTGCCTGCCAGGCAGAGTGGCCACAAATGAAGGCCATTTTCCATGGGAAAAACGAAGTCCTTTCCCCAGGGTCTCAGGAATATGTTCAAGGTGGCGTTTGAGGCTCTAAGTACTTCCAGGGCCCTAGTTGCTGCCAGCTTTTCTTTTGGAAAAATCCAGCAACGATTGCATCATTCTAGCTAGGCTCCCACTTTCTGCCAGGGTGAGTGGCTGCCAAGGGAGGCCATTTGCCATGGGAAAAAGAAGTCCTTTCCCCAGGGTCTGGGTGTCAGATGAAAGGTGGCCTTTGGGGTTCTGAGGACTTGTAGGGTAGTACTTACTGGCTAGAGTAGAGGAAATGGATTCTATTTGAATATCTGTCCCACAGGTCCTGGTTGTCCTTGATGGGCTGCAGCTGTGAGCATTGAAGAGAACTGGGATAAAAGGGGGCGGCGTAGCCATTCAGGGAGAGCCTTGAAGGAGCCCTGAACTGGGAAAGAACAGCATGCAGAAGAAAGCGTCTGTGCTGTGAAGATCTGCAGCCATAAGAACACACCGAGGAGGTATGGACTTTAGCAATCTGAGAACAGCATGATGGGACTCTAGAGAAATAGAACAACAACAAGTGGCAGCTTTCGATTTGGAGCAATCCAGCAAAGCTTGCAAATTTCTTGCTGGGCACCACCCTCTTGGTCAGGGCGAGTGGCCAGAAATGGAGGCAATTTTCCATGGGGAAAACAAAGTCATTGGCCCAGGCTCTGGGTGTCAGATGACTGGTGGCATCTGGGGCTCTAAGGACTTGCAGGGTCCTAGTTGCTGGCAGCTTTCGTTCTGGAAGGATCCAGCAGAGTTTGTAGATTCCTGGCTTGGCACCGCCCTGCCTGCCAGGCCAAGTGGCCACAAATGAAGGCCATTTTCCATGGGAAAAAGAAGTCCTTTCCCCAGGGTCTCAGGAATATGTTCAAGGTGGCGTTTGAGGCTCTAAGTACTTCCAGGGCCCTAGTTGCTGCCAGCTTTTCTTTGGAAAAATCCAGCAACGATTGCATCATTCTAGCTAGGCTCCCACTTTCTGCCAGGGTGAGTGGCTGCCAAGGGAGGCCATTTGCCATGGGAAAAAGAAGTCCTTTCCCCAGGGTCTGGGTGTCAGATGAAAGGTGGCCTTTGGGGTTCTGAGGACTTGTAGGGTAGTACTTACTGGCTAGAGTAGAGGAAATGGATTCTATTTGAATATCTGTCCCACAGGTCCTGGTTGTCCTTGATGGGCTGCAGCTGTGAGCATTGAAGAGAACTGGGATAAAAGGGGGCGGCGTAGCCATTCAGGGAGAGCCTTGAAGGAGCCCTGAACTGGGAAAGAACAGCATGCAGAAGAAAGCGTCTGTGCTGTGAAGATCTGCAGCCATAAGAACACACCGAGGAGGTATGGACTTTAGCAATCTGAGAACAGCATGATGGGACTCTAGAGAAATAGAAGAACAACAAGTGGTAGCTTTAGATTTGGAGCAATCCAGCAAAGCTTGCAAATTTCTTGCTGGGCACCACCCTCTTGGTCAGGGCGAGTGGCCAGAAATGGAGGCCATTTTCCATGGGGAAAACGAAGTCATTGGCCCAGGCTCTGGGTGTCAGATGACTGGTGGCATCTGGGGCTCTAAGGACTTGCAGGGTCCTAGTTGCTGGCAGCTTTCGTTCTGGAAGGATCCAGCAGAGTTTGTAGATTCCTGGCTTGGCACTGCCCTGCCTGCCAGGCCAAGTGGCCACAAATGAAGGCCATTTCCCATGGGAAAAACGAAGTCCTTTCCCCAGGGTCTCAGGAATATGTTCAAGGTGGCGTTTGAGGCTCTAAGTACTTCCAGGGCCCTAGTTGCTGCCAGCTTTTCTTTTGGAAAAATCCAGCAACGATTGCATCATTCTAGCTAGGCTCCCACTTTCTGCCAGGGTGAGTGGCTGCCAAGGGAGGCCATTTGCCATGGGAAAAAGAAGTCCTTTCCCCAGGGTCTGGGTGTCAGATGAAAGGTGGCCTTTGGGGTTCTGAGGACTTGTAGGGTAGTACTTACTGGCTAGAGTAGAGGAAATGGATTCTATTTGAATATCTGTCTAGAGGCTTTGCCCCACAGGCCCTGGTTGTCCTTGATGGGCTGCAGCTGTGAGCATTGAAGAGAACTGGGATAAAAGGGGGCGGCTTAGCCATTCAGGGAGAGCCTTGAAGGAGCCCTGAACTGGGAAAGAACAGCATGCAGAAGAAAGCGTCTGTGCTGTGAAGATCTGCAGCCATAAGAACACACCGAGGAGGTATGGACTTTAGCAATCTGAGAACAGCATGATGGGACTCTAGAGAAATAAAACAACAAGAAGTGGCAGCTTTCGATTTGGAGCAATCCAGCAAAGCTTGCAAATTTCTTGCTGGGCACCACCCTCTTGGTCAGGGCGAGTGGCCAGAAATGGAGGCCATTTTCCATGGGGAAAACGAAGTCATTGGCCCAGGCTCTGGGTGTCAGATGACTGGTGGCATCTGGGGCTCTAAGGACTTGCAGGGTCCTAGTTGCTGGCAGCTTTCGTTCTGGAAGGATCCAGCAGAGTTTGTAGATTCCTGGCTTGGCACTGCCCTGCCTGCCAGGCCAAGTGGCCACAAATGAAGGCCATTTTCCATGGGAAAAACGAAGTCCTTTCCCCAGGGTCTCAGTAATATGTTCAAGGTGGCGTTTGAGGCTCTAAGTACTTCCAGGGCCCTAGTTGCTGGCAGCTTTTCTTTTGGAAAAATCCAGCAACGATTGCATCATTCTAGCTAGGCTCCCACTTTCTGCCAGGGTGAGTGGCTGCCAAGGGAGGCCATTTGCCATGGGAAAAAGAAGTCCTTTCCCCAGGGTCTGGGTGTCAGATGAAAGGTGGCCTTTGGGGTTCTGAGGACTTGTAGGGTAGTACTTACTGGCTAGAGTAGAGGAAATGGATTCTATTTGAATATCTGTCCCACAGGTCCTGGTTGTCCTTGATGGGCTGCAGCTGTGAGCATTGAAGAGAACTGGGATAAAAGGGGGCGGCGTAGCCATTCAGGGAGAGCCTTGAAGGAGCCCTGAACTGGGAAAGAACAGCATGCAGAAGAAAGCGTCTGTGCTGTGAAGATCTGCAGCCATAAGAACACACCGAGGAGGTATGGACTTTAGCAATCTGAGAACAGCATGATGGGACTCTAGAGAAATAGAACAACAACAAGTGGCAGCTTTAGATTTGGAGCAATCCAGCAAAGCTTGCAAATTTCTTGCTGGGCACCACCCTCTTGGTCAGGGCGAGTGGCCAGAAATGGAGGCCATTTTCCATGGGGAAAACGAAGTCATTGGCCCAGGCTCTGGGTGTCAGATGACTGGTGGCATCTGGGGCTGTAAGGACTTGCAGGGTCCTAGTTGCTGGCAGCTTTCGTTCTGGAAGGATCCAGCAGAGTTTGTAGATTCCTGGCTTGGCACTGCCCTGCCTGCCAGGCAGAGTGGCCACAAATGAAGGCCATTTTCCATGGGAAAAACGAAGTCCTTTCCCCAGGGTCTCAGGAATATGTTCAAGGTGGCGTTTGAGGCTCTAAGTACTTCCAGGGCCCTAGTTGCTGCCAGCTTTTCTTTTGGAAAAATCCAGCAACGATTGCATCATTCTAGCTAGGCTCCCACTTTCTGCCAGGGTGAGTGGCTGCCAAGGGAGGCCATTTGCCATGGGAAAAAGAAGTCCTTTCCCCAGGGTCTGGGTGTCAGATGAAAGGTGGCCTTTGGGGTTCTGAGGACTTGTAGGGTAGTACTTACTGGCTAGAGTAGAGGAAATGGATTCTATTTGAATATCTGTCCCACAGGTCCTGGTTGTCCTTGATGGGCTGCAGCTGTGAGCATTGAAGAGAACTGGGATAAAAGGGGGCGGCGTAGCCATTCAGGGAGAGCCTTGAAGGAGCCCTGAACTGGGAAAGAACAGCATGCAGAAGAAAGCGTCTGTGCTGTGAAGATCTGCAGCCATAAGAACACACCGAGGAGGTATGGACTTTAGCAATCTGAGAACAGCATGATGGGACTCTAGAGAAATAGAACAACAACAAGTGGCAGCTTTCGATTTGGAGCAATCCAGCAAAGCTTGCAAATTTCTTGCTGGGCACCACCCTCTTGGTCAGGGCGAGTGGCCAGAAATGGAGGCAATTTTCCATGGGGAAAACAAAGTCATTGGCCCAGGCTCTGGGTGTCAGATGACTGGTGGCATCTGGGGCTCTAAGGACTTGCAGGGTCCTAGTTGCTGGCAGCTTTCGTTCTGGAAGGATCCAGCAGAGTTTGTAGATTCCTGGCTTGGCACTGCCCTGCCTGCCAGGCCAAGTGGCCACAAATGAAGGCCATTTTCCATGGGAAAAACGAAGTCCTTTCCCCAGGGTCTCAGGAATATGTTCAAGGTGGCGTTTGAGGCTCTAAGTACTTCCAGGGCCCTAGTTGCTGGCAGCTTTTCTTTTGGAAAAATCCAGCAACGATTGCATCATTCTAGCTAGGCTCCCACTTTCTGCCAGGGTGAGTGGCTGCCAAGGGAGGCCATTTGCCATGGGAAAAAGAAGTCCTTTCCCCAGGGTCTGGGTGTCAGATGAAAGGTGGCCTTTGGGGTTCTGAGGACTTGTAGGGTAGTACTTACTGGCTAGAGTAGAGGAAATGGATTCTATTTGAATATCTGTCTAGAGGCTTTGCCCCACAGGTCCTGGTTGTCCTTGATGGGCTGCAGCTGTGAGCATTGAAGAGAACTGGGATAAAAGGGGGCGGCGTAGCCATTCAGGGAGAGCCTTGAAGGAGCCCTGAACTGGGAAAGAACAGCATGCAGAAGAAAGCGTCTGTGCTGTGAAGATCTGCAGCCATAAGAACACACCGAGGAGGTATGGACTTTAGCAATCTGAGAACAGCATGATGGGACTCTAGAGAAATAAAACAACAAGAAGTGGCAGCTTTCGATTTGGAGCAATCCAGCAAAGCTTGCAAATTTCTTGCTGGGCACCACCCTCTTGGTCAGGGCGAGTGGCCAGAAATGGAGGCCATTTTCCATGGGGAAAACGAAGTCATTGGCCCAGGCTCTGGGTGTCAGATGACTGGTGGCATCTGGGGCTGTAAGGACTTGCAGGGTCCTAGTTGCTGGCAGCTTTCGTTCTGGAAGGATCCAGCAGAGTTTGTAGATTCCTGGCTTGGCACTGCCCTGCCTGCCAGGCCAAGTGGCCAGAAATGAAGGCCATTTTCCATGGGAAAAACGAAGTCCTTTCCCCAGGGTCTCAGGAATATGTTCAAGGTGGCGTTTGAGGCTCTAAGTACTTCCAGGGCCCTAGTTGCTGCCAGCTTTTCTTTTGGAAAAATCCAGCAACGATTGCATCATTCTAGCTAGGCTCCCACTTTCTGCCAGGGTGAGTGGCTGCCAAGGGAGGCCATTTGCCATGGGAAAAAGAAGTCCTTTCCCCAGGGTCTGGGTGTCAGATGAAAGGTGGCCTTTGGGGTTCTGAGGACTTGTAGGGTAGTACTTACTGGCTAGAGTAGAGGAAATGGATTCTATTTGAATATCTGTCCCACAGGTCCTGGTTGTCCTTGATGGGCTGCAGCTGTGAGCATTGAAGAGAACTGGGATAAAAGGGGGCGGCTTAGCCATTCAGGGAGAGCCTTGAAGGAGCCCTGAACTGGGAAAGAACAGCATGCAGAAGAAAGCGTCTGTGCTGTGAAGATCTGCAGCCATAAGAACACACCGAGAAGGTATGGACTTTAGCAATCTGAGAACAGCATGATGGGACTCTAGAGAAATAGAACAACAACAAGTGGCAGCTTTAGATTTGGAGCAATCCAGCAAAGCTTGCAAATTTCTTGCTGGGCACCACCCTCTTGGTCAGGGCGAGTGGCCAGAAATGGAGGCAATTTTCCATGGGGAAAACAAAGTCATTGGCCCAGGCTCTGGGTGTCAGATGACTGGTGGCATCTGGGGCTCTAAGGACTTGCAGGGTCCTAGTTGCTGGCAGCTTTCGTTCTGGAAGGATCCAGCAGAGTTTGTAGATTCCTGGCTTGGCACCGCCCTGCCTGCCAGGCCAAGTGGCCACAAATGAAGGCCATTTTCCATGGGAAAAAGAAGTCCTTTCCCCAGGGTCTCAGGAATATGTTCAAGGTGGCGTTTGAGGCTCTAAGTACTTCCAGGGCCCTAGTTGCTGCCAGCTTTTCTTTTGGAAAAATCCAGCAACGATTGCATCATTCTAGCTAGGCTCCCACTTTCTGCCAGGGTGAGTGGCTGCCAAGGGAGGCCATTTGCCATGGGAAAAAGAAGTCCTTTCCCCAGGGTCTGGGTGTCAGATGAAAGGTGGCCTTTGGGGTTCTGAGGACTTGTAGGGTAGTACTTACTGGCTAGAGTAGAGGAAATGGATTCTATTTGAATATCTGTCCCACAGGTCCTGGTTGTCCTTGATGGGCTGCAGCTGTGAGCATTGAAGAGAACTGGGATAAAAGGGGGCGGCGTAGCCATTCAGGGAGAGCCTTGAAGGAGCCCTGAACTGGGAAAGAACAGCATGCAGAAGAAAGCGTCTGTGCTGTGAAGATCTGCAGCCATAAGAACACACCGAGGAGGTATGGACTTTAGCAATCTGAGAACAGCATGATGGGACTCTAGAGAAATAGAACAACAACAAGTGGTAGCTTTAGATTTGGAGCAATCCAGCAAAGCTTGCAAATTTCTTGCTGGGCACCACCCTCTTGGTCAGGGTGAGAGGCCAGAAATGGAGGCCATTTTCCATGGGGAAAACGAAGTCATTGGCCCAGGCTCTGGGTGTCAGATGAAAGGTGGCGTCTGGGGCTCTAAGGACTTGCAGGGTCCTAGTTGCTGGCAGCTTTCGTTCTGGAAGGATCCAGCATAGTTTGTAGATTCCTGGCTTGGCACTGCCCTGCCTGCCAGGCCAAGTGGCCACAAATGAAGGCCATTTCCCATGGGAAAAACGAAGTCCTTTCCCCAGGGTCTCAGGAATATGTTCAAGGTGGCGTTTGAGGCTCTAAGTACTTCCAGGGCCCTAGTTGCTGCCAGCTTTTCTTTTGGAAAAATCCAGCAACGATTGCATCATTCTAGCTAGGCTCCCACTTTCTGCCAGGGTGAGTGGCTGCCAAGGGAGGCCATTTGCCATGGGAAAAAGAAGTCCTTTCCCCAGGGTCTGGGTGTCAGATGAAAGGTGGCCTTTGGGGTTCTGAGGACTTGTAGGGTAGTACTTACTGGCTAGAGTAGAGGAAATGGATTCTATTTGAATATCTGTCCCACAGGTCCTGGTTGTCCTTGATGGGCTGCAGCTGTGAGCATTGAAGAGAACTGGGATAAAAGGGGGCGGCGTAGCCATTCAGGGAGAGCCTTGAAGGAGCCCTGAACTGGGAAAGAACAGCATGCAGAAGAAAGCGTCTGTGCTGTGAAGATCTGCAGCCATAAGAACACACCGAGGAGGTATGGACTTTAGCAATCTGAGAACAGCATGATGGGACTCTAGAGAAATAGAAGAACAACAAGTGGTAGCTTTCGATTTGGAGCAATCCAGCAAAGCTTGCAAATTTCTTGCTGGGCACCACCCTCTTGGTCAGGGCGAGTGGCCAGAAATGGAGGCCATTTTCCATGGGGAAAACGAAGTCATTGGCCCAGGCTCTGGGTGTCAGATGACTGGTGGCATCTGGGGCTCTAAGGACTTGCAGGGTCCTAGTTGCTGGCAGCTTTCGTTCTGGAAGGATCCAGCAGAGTTTGTAGATTCCTGGCTTGGCACTGCCCTGCCTGCCAGGCCAAGTGGCCACAAATGAAGGCCATTTCCCATGGGAAAAACGAAGTCCTTTCCCCAGGGTCTCAGGAATATGTTCAAGGTGGCGTTTGAGGCTCTAAGTACTTCCAGGGCCCTAGTTGCTGCCAGCTTTTCTTTTGGAAAAATCCAGCAACGATTGCATCATTCTAGCTAGGCTCCCACTTTCTGCCAGGGTGAGTGGCTGCCAAGGGAGGCCATTTGCCATGGGAAAAAGAAGTCCTTTCCCCAGGGTCTGGGTGTCAGATGAAAGGTGGCCTTTGGGGTTCTGAGGACTTGTAGGGTAGTACTTACTGGCTAGAGTAGAGGAAATGGATTCTATTTGAATATCTGTCTAGAGGCTTTGCCCCACAGGCCCTGGTTGTCCTTGATGGGCTGCAGCTGTGAGCATTGAAGAGAACTGGGATAAAAGGGGGCGGCGTAGCCATTCAGGGAGAGCCTTGAAGGAGCCCTGAACTGGGAAAGAACAGCATGCAGAAGAAAGCGTCTGTGCTGTGAAGATCTGCAGCCATAAGAACACACCGAGGAGGTATGGACTTTAGCAATCTGAGAACAGCATGATGGGACTCTAGAGAAATAAAACAACAAGAAGTGGCAGCTTTCGATTTGGAGCAATCCAGCAAAGCTTGCAAATTTCTTGCTGGGCACCACCCTCTTGGTCAGGGCGAGTGGCCAGAAATGGAGGCCATTTTCCATGGGGAAAACGAAGTCATTGGCCCAGGCTCTGGGTGTCAGATGACTGGTGGCATCTGGGGCTCTAAGGACTTGCAGGGTCCTAGTTGCTGGCAGCTTTCGTTCTGGAAGGATCCAGCAGAGTTTGTAGATTCCTGGCTTGGCACTGCCCTGCCTGCCAGGCCAAGTGGCCACAAATGAAGGCCATTTTCCATGGGAAAAACGAAGTCCTTTCCCCAGGGTCTCAGTAATATGTTCAAGGTGGCGTTTGAGGCTCTAAGTACTTCCAGGGCCCTAGTTGCTGCCAGCTTTTCTTTTGGAAAAATCCAGCAACGATTGCATCATTCTAGCTAGGCTCCCACTTTCTGCCAGGGTGAGTGGCTGCCAAGGGAGGCCATTTGCCATGGGAAAAAGAAGTCCTTTCCCCAGGGTCTGGGTGTCAGATGAAAGGTGGCCTTTGGGGTTCTGAGGACTTGTAGGGTAGTACTTACTGGCTAGAGTAGAGGAAATGGATTCTATTTGAATATCTGTCCCACAGGTCCTGGTTGTCCTTGATGGGCTGCAGCTGTGAGCATTGAAGAGAACTGGGATAAAAGGGGGCGGCGTAGCCATTCAGGGAGAGCCTTGAAGGAGCCCTGAACTGGGAAAGAACAGCATGCAGAAGAAAGCGTCTGTGCTGTGAAGATCTGCAGCCATAAGAACACACCGAGGAGGTATGGACTTTAGCAATCTGAGAACAGCATGATGGGACTCTAGAGAAATAGAACAACAACAAGTGGTAGCTTTCGATTTGGAGCAATCCAGCAAAGCTTGCAAATTTCTTGCTGGGCACCACCCTCTTGGTCAGGGCGAGTGGCCAGAAATGGAGGCCATTTTCCATGGGGAAAACGAAGTCATTGGCCCAGGCTCTGGGTGTCAGATGACTGGTGGCATCTGGGGCTCTAAGGACTTGCAGGGTCCTAGTTGCTGGCAGCTTTCGTTCTGGAAGGATCCAGCACAGTTTGTAGATTCCTGGCTTGGCACTGCCCTGCCTGCCAGGCCAAGTGGCCACAAATGAAGGCCATTTTCCATGGGAAAAACGAAGTCCTTTCCCCAGGGTCTCAGTAATATGTTCAAGGTGGCGTTTGAGGCTCTAAGTACTTCCAGGGCCCTAGTTGCTGGCAGCTTTTCTTTTGGAAAAATCCAGCAACGATTGCATCATTCTAGCTAGGCTCCCACTTTCTGCCAGGGTGAGTGGCTGCCAAGGGAGGCCATTTGCCATGGGAAAAAGAAGTCCTTTCCCCAGGGTCTGGGTGTCAGATGAAAGGTGGCCTTTGGGGTTCTGAGGACTTGTAGGGTAGTACTTACTGGCTAGAGTAGAGGAAATGGATTCTATTTGAATATCTGTCCCACAGGTCCTGGTTGTCCTTGATGGGCTGCAGCTGTGAGCATTGAAGAGAACTGGGATAAAAGGGGGCGGCGTAGCCATTCAGGGAGAGCCTTGAAGGAGCCCTGAACTGGGAAAGAACAGCATGCAGAAGAAAGCGTCTGTGCTGTGAAGATCTGCAGCCATAAGAACACACCGAGGAGGTATGGACTTTAGCAATCTGAGAACAGCATGATGGGACTCTAGAGAAATAGAACAACAACAAGTGGCAGCTTTAGATTTGGAGCAATCCAGCAAAGCTTGCAAATTTCTTGCTGGGCACCACCCTCTTGGTCAGGGCGAGTGGCCAGAAATGGAGGCCATTTTCCATGGGGAAAACGAAGTCATTGGCCCAGGCTCTGGGTGTCAGATGACTGGTGGCATCTGGGGCTGTAAGGACTTGCAGGGTCCTAGTTGCTGGCAGCTTTCGTTCTGGAAGGATCCAGCAGAGTTTGTAGATTCCTGGCTTGGCACTGCCCTGCCTGCCAGGCAGAGTGGCCACAAATGAAGGCCATTTTCCATGGGAAAAACGAAGTCCTTTCCCCAGGGTCTCAGGAATATGTTCAAGGTGGCGTTTGAGGCTCTAAGTACTTCCAGGGCCCTAGTTGCTGCCAGCTTTTCTTTTGGAAAAATCCAGCAACGATTGCATCATTCTAGCTAGGCTCCCACTTTCTGCCAGGGTGAGTGGCTGCCAAGGGAGGCCATTTGCCATGGGAAAAAGAAGTCCTTTCCCCAGGGTCTGGGTGTCAGATGAAAGGTGGCCTTTGGGGTTCTGAGGACTTGTAGGGTAGTACTTACTGGCTAGAGTAGAGGAAATGGATTCTATTTGAATATCTGTCCCACAGGTCCTGGTTGTCCTTGATGGGCTGCAGCTGTGAGCATTGAAGAGAACTGGGATAAAAGGGGGCGGCGTAGCCATTCAGGGAGAGCCTTGAAGGAGCCCTGAACTGGGAAAGAACAGCATGCAGAAGAAAGCGTCTGTGCTGTGAAGATCTGCAGCCATAAGAACACACCGAGGAGGTATGGACTTTAGCAATCTGAGAACAGCATGATGGGACTCTAGAGAAATAGAACAACAACAAGTGGCAGCTTTCGATTTGGAGCAATCCAGCAAAGCTTGCAAATTTCTTGCTGGGCACCACCCTCTTGGTCAGGGCGAGTGGCCAGAAATGGAGGCAATTTTCCATGGGGAAAACAAAGTCATTGGCCCAGGCTCTGGGTGTCAGATGACTGGTGGCATCTGGGGCTCTAAGGACTTGCAGGGTCCTAGTTGCTGGCAGCTTTCGTTCTGGAAGGATCCAGCAGAGTTTGTAGATTCCTGGCTTGGCACCGCCCTGCCTGCCAGGCCAAGTGGCCACAAATGAAGGCCATTTTCCATGGGAAAAAGAAGTCCTTTCCCCAGGGTCTCAGGAATATGTTCAAGGTGGCGTTTGAGGCTCTAAGTACTTCCAGGGCCCTAGTTGCTGCCAGCTTTTCTTTTGGAAAAATCCAGCAACGATTGCATCATTCTAGCTAGGCTCCCACTTTCTGCCAGGGTGAGTGGCTGCCAAGGGAGGCCATTTGCCATGGGAAAAAGAAGTCCTTTCCCCAGGGTCTGGGTGTCAGATGAAAGGTGGCCTTTGGGGTTCTGAGGACTTGTAGGGTAGTACTTACTGGCTAGAGTAGAGGAAATGGATTCTATTTGAATATCTGTCCCACAGGTCCTGGTTGTCCTTGATGGGCTGCAGCTGTGAGCATTGAAGAGAACTGGGATAAAAGGGGGCGGCGTAGCCATTCAGGGAGAGCCTTGAAGGAGCCCTGAACTGGGAAAGAACAGCATGCAGAAGAAAGCGTCTGTGCTGTGAAGATCTGCAGCCATAAGAACACACCGAGGAGGTATGGACTTTAGCAATCTGAGAACAGCATGATGGGACTCTAGAGAAATAGAAGAACAACAAGTGGTAGCTTTAGATTTGGAGCAATCCAGCAAAGCTTGCAAATTTCTTGCTGGGCACCACCCTCTTGGTCAGGGCGAGTGGCCAGAAATGGAGGCCATTTTCCATGGGGAAAACGAAGTCATTGGCCCAGGCTCTGGGTGTCAGATGACTGGTGGCATCTGGGGCTCTAAGGACTTGCAGGGTCCTAGTTGCTGGCAGCTTTCGTTCTGGAAGGATCCAGCAGAGTTTGTAGATTCCTGGCTTGGCACTGCCCTGCCTGCCAGGCCAAGTGGCCACAAATGAAGGCCATTTCCCATGGGAAAAACGAAGTCCTTTCCCCAGGGTCTCAGGAATATGTTCAAGGTGGCGTTTGAGGCTCTAAGTACTTCCAGGGCCCTAGTTGCTGCCAGCTTTTCTTTTGGAAAAATCCAGCAACGATTGCATCATTCTAGCTAGGCTCCCACTTTCTGCCAGGGTGAGTGGCTGCCAAGGGAGGCCATTTGCCATGGGAAAAAGAAGTCCTTTCCCCAGGGTCTGGGTGTCAGATGAAAGGTGGCCTTTGGGGTTCTGAGGACTTGTAGGGTAGTACTTACTGGCTAGAGTAGAGGAAATGGATTCTATTTGAATATCTGTCTAGAGGCTTTGCCCCACAGGCCCTGGTTGTCCTTGATGGGCTGCAGCTGTGAGCATTGAAGAGAACTGGGATAAAAGGGGGCGGCTTAGCCATTCAGGGAGAGCCTTGAAGGAGCCCTGAACTGGGAAAGAACAGCATGCAGAAGAAAGCGTCTGTGCTGTGAAGATCTGCAGCCATAAGAACACACCGAGGAGGTATGGACTTTAGCAATCTGAGAACAGCATGATGGGACTCTAGAGAAATAAAACAACAAGAAGTGGCAGCTTTCGATTTGGAGCAATCCAGCAAAGCTTGCAAATTTCTTGCTGGGCACCACCCTCTTGGTCAGGGCGAGTGGCCAGAAATGGAGGCCATTTTCCATGGGGAAAACGAAGTCATTGGCCCAGGCTCTGGGTGTCAGATGACTGGTGGCATCTGGGGCTCTAAGGACTTGCAGGGTCCTAGTTGCTGGCAGCTTTCGTTCTGGAAGGATCCAGCAGAGTTTGTAGATTCCTGGCTTGGCACTGCCCTGCCTGCCAGGCCAAGTGGCCACAAATGAAGGCCATTTTCCATGGGAAAAACGAAGTCCTTTCCCCAGGGTCTCAGTAATATGTTCAAGGTGGCGTTTGAGGCTCTAAGTACTTCCAGGGCCCTAGTTGCTGGCAGCTTTTCTTTTGGAAAAATCCAGCAACGATTGCATCATTCTAGCTAGGCTCCCACTTTCTGCCAGGGTGAGTGGCTGCCAAGGGAGGCCATTTGCCATGGGAAAAAGAAGTCCTTTCCCCAGGGTCTGGGTGTCAGATGAAAGGTGGCCTTTGGGGTTCTGAGGACTTGTAGGGTAGTACTTACTGGCTAGAGTAGAGGAAATGGATTCTATTTGAATATCTGTCCCACAGGTCCTGGTTGTCCTTGATGGGCTGCAGCTGTGAGCATTGAAGAGAACTGGGATAAAAGGGGGCGGCGTAGCCATTCAGGGAGAGCCTTGAAGGAGCCCTGAACTGGGAAAGAACAGCATGCAGAAGAAAGCGTCTGTGCTGTGAAGATCTGCAGCCATAAGAACACACCGAGGAGGTATGGACTTTAGCAATCTGAGAACAGCATGATGGGACTCTAGAGAAATAGAACAACAACAAGTGGCAGCTTTAGATTTGGAGCAATCCAGCAAAGCTTGCAAATTTCTTGCTGGGCACCACCCTCTTGGTCAGGGCGAGTGGCCAGAAATGGAGGCCATTTTCCATGGGGAAAACGAAGTCATTGGCCCAGGCTCTGGGTGTCAGATGACTGGTGGCATCTGGGGCTGTAAGGACTTGCAGGGTCCTAGTTGCTGGCAGCTTTCGTTCTGGAAGGATCCAGCAGAGTTTGTAGATTCCTGGCTTGGCACTGCCCTGCCTGCCAGGCAGAGTGGCCACAAATGAAGGCCATTTTCCATGGGAAAAACGAAGTCCTTTCCCCAGGGTCTCAGGAATATGTTCAAGGTGGCGTTTGAGGCTCTAAGTACTTCCAGGGCCCTAGTTGCTGCCAGCTTTTCTTTTGGAAAAATCCAGCAACGATTGCATCATTCTAGCTAGGCTCCCACTTTCTGCCAGGGTGAGTGGCTGCCAAGGGAGGCCATTTGCCATGGGAAAAAGAAGTCCTTTCCCCAGGGTCTGGGTGTCAGATGAAAGGTGGCCTTTGGGGTTCTGAGGACTTGTAGGGTAGTACTTACTGGCTAGAGTAGAGGAAATGGATTCTATTTGAATATCTGTCCCACAGGTCCTGGTTGTCCTTGATGGGCTGCAGCTGTGAGCATTGAAGAGAACTGGGATAAAAGGGGGCGGCGTAGCCATTCAGGGAGAGCCTTGAAGGAGCCCTGAACTGGGAAAGAACAGCATGCAGAAGAAAGCGTCTGTGCTGTGAAGATCTGCAGCCATAAGAACACACCGAGGAGGTATGGACTTTAGCAATCTGAGAACAGCATGATGGGACTCTAGAGAAATAGAACAACAACAAGTGGCAGCTTTCGATTTGGAGCAATCCAGCAAAGCTTGCAAATTTCTTGCTGGGCACCACCCTCTTGGTCAGGGCGAGTGGCCAGAAATGGAGGCAATTTTCCATGGGGAAAACAAAGTCATTGGCCCAGGCTCTGGGTGTCAGATGACTGGTGGCATCTGGGGCTCTAAGGACTTGCAGGGTCCTAGTTGCTGGCAGCTTTCGTTCTGGAAGGATCCAGCAGAGTTTGTAGATTCCTGGCTTGGCACTGCCCTGCCTGCCAGGCCAAGTGGCCACAAATGAAGGCCATTTTCCATGGGAAAAACGAAGTCCTTTCCCCAGGGTCTCAGGAATATGTTCAAGGTGGCGTTTGAGGCTCTAAGTACTTCCAGGGCCCTAGTTGCTGGCAGCTTTTCTTTTGGAAAAATCCAGCAACGATTGCATCATTCTAGCTAGGCTCCCACTTTCTGCCAGGGTGAGTGGCTGCCAAGGGAGGCCATTTGCCATGGGAAAAAGAAGTCCTTTCCCCAGGGTCTGGGTGTCAGATGAAAGGTGGCCTTTGGGGTTCTGAGGACTTGTAGGGTAGTACTTACTGGCTAGAGTAGAGGAAATGGATTCTATTTGAATATCTGTCTAGAGGCTTTGCCCCACAGGTCCTGGTTGTCCTTGATGGGCTGCAGCTGTGAGCATTGAAGAGAACTGGGATAAAAGGGGGCGGCGTAGCCATTCAGGGAGAGCCTTGAAGGAGCCCTGAACTGGGAAAGAACAGCATGCAGAAGAAAGCGTCTGTGCTGTGAAGATCTGCAGCCATAAGAACACACCGAGGAGGTATGGACTTTAGCAATCTGAGAACAGCATGATGGGACTCTAGAGAAATAAAACAACAAGAAGTGGCAGCTTTCGATTTGGAGCAATCCAGCAAAGCTTGCAAATTTCTTGCTGGGCACCACCCTCTTGGTCAGGGCGAGTGGCCAGAAATGGAGGCCATTTTCCATGGGGAAAACGAAGTCATTGGCCCAGGCTCTGGGTGTCAGATGACTGGTGGCATCTGGGGCTGTAAGGACTTGCAGGGTCCTAGTTGCTGGCAGCTTTCGTTCTGGAAGGATCCAGCAGAGTTTGTAGATTCCTGGCTTGGCACTGCCCTGCCTGCCAGGCCAAGTGGCCAGAAATGAAGGCCATTTTCCATGGGAAAAACGAAGTCCTTTCCCCAGGGTCTCAGGAATATGTTCAAGGTGGCGTTTGAGGCTCTAAGTACTTCCAGGGCCCTAGTTGCTGCCAGCTTTTCTTTTGGAAAAATCCAGCAACGATTGCATCATTCTAGCTAGGCTCCCACTTTCTGCCAGGGTGAGTGGCTGCCAAGGGAGGCCATTTGCCATGGGAAAAAGAAGTCCTTTCCCCAGGGTCTGGGTGTCAGATGAAAGGTGGCCTTTGGGGTTCTGAGGACTTGTAGGGTAGTACTTACTGGCTAGAGTAGAGGAAATGGATTCTATTTGAATATCTGTCCCACAGGTCCTGGTTGTCCTTGATGGGCTGCAGCTGTGAGCATTGAAGAGAACTGGGATAAAAGGGGGCGGCTTAGCCATTCAGGGAGAGCCTTGAAGGAGCCCTGAACTGGGAAAGAACAGCATGCAGAAGAAAGCGTCTGTGCTGTGAAGATCTGCAGCCATAAGAACACACCGAGAAGGTATGGACTTTAGCAATCTGAGAACAGCATGATGGGACTCTAGAGAAATAGAACAACAACAAGTGGCAGCTTTAGATTTGGAGCAATCCAGCAAAGCTTGCAAATTTCTTGCTGGGCACCACCCTCTTGGTCAGGGCGAGTGGCCAGAAATGGAGGCAATTTTCCATGGGGAAAACAAAGTCATTGGCCCAGGCTCTGGGTGTCAGATGACTGGTGGCATCTGGGGCTCTAAGGACTTGCAGGGTCCTAGTTGCTGGCAGCTTTCGTTCTGGAAGGATCCAGCAGAGTTTGTAGATTCCTGGCTTGGCACCGCCCTGCCTGCCAGGCCAAGTGGCCACAAATGAAGGCCATTTTCCATGGGAAAAAGAAGTCCTTTCCCCAGGGTCTCAGGAATATGTTCAAGGTGGCGTTTGAGGCTCTAAGTACTTCCAGGGCCCTAGTTGCTGCCAGCTTTTCTTTTGGAAAAATCCAGCAACGATTGCATCATTCTAGCTAGGCTCCCACTTTCTGCCAGGGTGAGTGGCTGCCAAGGGAGGCCATTTGCCATGGGAAAAAGAAGTCCTTTCCCCAGGGTCTGGGTGTCAGATGAAAGGTGGCCTTTGGGGTTCTGAGGACTTGTAGGGTAGTACTTACTGGCTAGAGTAGAGGAAATGGATTCTATTTGAATATCTGTCCCACAGGTCCTGGTTGTCCTTGATGGGCTGCAGCTGTGAGCATTGAAGAGAACTGGGATAAAAGGGGGCGGCGTAGCCATTCAGGGAGAGCCTTGAAGGAGCCCTGAACTGGGAAAGAACAGCATGCAGAAGAAAGCGTCTGTGCTGTGAAGATCTGCAGCCATAAGAACACACCGAGGAGGTATGGACTTTAGCAATCTGAGAACAGCATGATGGGACTCTAGAGAAATAGAACAACAACAAGTGGTAGCTTTAGATTTGGAGCAATCCAGCAAAGCTTGCAAATTTCTTGCTGGGCACCACCCTCTTGGTCAGGGTGAGAGGCCAGAAATGGAGGCCATTTTCCATGGGGAAAACGAAGTCATTGGCCCAGGCTCTGGGTGTCAGATGAAAGGTGGCGTCTGGGGCTCTAAGGACTTGCAGGGTCCTAGTTGCTGGCAGCTTTCGTTCTGGAAGGATCCAGCATAGTTTGTAGATTCCTGGCTTGGCACTGCCCTGCCTGCCAGGCCAAGTGGCCACAAATGAAGGCCATTTCCCATGGGAAAAACGAAGTCCTTTCCCCAGGGTCTCAGGAATATGTTCAAGGTGGCGTTTGAGGCTCTAAGTACTTCCAGGGCCCTAGTTGCTGCCAGCTTTTCTTTTGGAAAAATCCAGCAACGATTGCATCATTCTAGCTAGGCTCCCACTTTCTGCCAGGGTGAGTGGCTGCCAAGGGAGGCCATTTGCCATGGGAAAAAGAAGTCCTTTCCCCAGGGTCTGGGTGTCAGATGAAAGGTGGCCTTTGGGGTTCTGAGGACTTGTAGGGTAGTACTTACTGGCTAGAGTAGAGGAAATGGATTCTATTTGAATATCTGTCTAGAGGCTTTGCCCCACAGGTCCTGGTTGTCCTTGATGGGCTGCAGCTGTGAGCATTGAAGAGAACTGGGATAAAAGGGGGCGGCGTAGCCATTCAGGGAGAGCCTTGAAGGAGCCCTGAACTGGGAAAGAACAGCATGCAGAAGAAAGCGTCTGTGCTGTGAAGATCTGCAGCCATAAGAACACACCGAGGAGGTATGGACTTTAGCAATCTGAGAACAGCATGATGGGACTCTAGAGAAATAGAACAACAACAAGTGGTAGCTTTAGATTTGGAGCAATCCAGCAAAGCTTGCAAATTTCTTGCTGGGCACCACCCTCTTGGTCAGGGCGAGTGGCCAGAAATGGAGGCCATTTTCCATGGGGAAAACGAAGTCATTGGCCCAGGCTCTGGGTGTCAGATGACTGGTGGCATCTGGGGCTGTAAGGACTTGCAGGGTCCTAGTTGCTGGCAGCTTTCGTTCTGGAAGGATCCAGCACAGTTTGTAGATTCCTGGCTTGGCACTGCCCTGCCTGCCAGGCAGAGTGGCCACAAATGAAGGCCATTTTCCATGGGAAAAACGAAGTCCTTTCCCCAGGGTCTCAGTAATATGTTCAAGGTGGCGTTTGAGGCTCTAAGTACTTCCAGGGCCCTAGTTGCTGCCAGCTTTTCTTTTGGAAAAATCCAGCAACGATTGCATCATTCTAGCTAGGCTCCCACTTTCTGCCAGGGTGAGTGGCTGCCAAGGGAGGCCATTTGCCATGGGAAAAAGAAGTCCTTTCCCCAGGGTCTGGGTGTCAGATGAAAGGTGGCCTTTGGGGTTCTGAGGACTTGTAGGGTAGTACTTACTGGCTAGAGTAGAGGAAATGGATTCTATTTGAATATCTGTCCCACAGGTCCTGGTTGTCCTTGATGGGCTGCAGCTGTGAGCATTGAAGAGAACTGGGATAAAAGGGGGCGGCGTAGCCATTCAGGGAGAGCCTTGAAGGAGCCCTGAACTGGGAAAGAACAGCATGCAGAAGAAAGCGTCTGTGCTGTGAAGATCTGCAGCCATAAGAACACACCGAGGAGGTATGGACTTTAGCAATCTGAGAACAGCATGATGGGACTCTAGAGAAATAGAACAACAACAAGTGGCAGCTTTAGATTTGGAGCAATCCAGCAAAGCTTGCAAATTTCTTGCTGGGCACCACCCTCTTGGTCAGGGCGAGTGGCCAGAAATGGAGGCCATTTTCCATGGGGAAAACGAAGTCATTGGCCCAGGCTCTGGGTGTCAGATGACTGGTGGCATCTGGGGCTCTAAGGACTTGCAGGGTCCTAGTTGCTGGCAGCTTTCGTTCTGGAAGGATCCAGCAGAGTTTGTAGATTCCTGGCTTGGCACTGCCCTGCCTGCCAGGCCAAGTGGCCACAAATGAAGGCCATTTTCCATGGGAAAAACGAAGTCCTTTCCCCAGGGTCTCAGTAATATGTTCAAGGTGGCGTTTGAGGCTCTAAGTACTTCCAGGGCCCTAGTTGCTGCCAGCTTTTCTTTTGGAAAAATCCAGCAACGATTGCATCATTCTAGCTAGGCTCCCACTTTCTGCCAGGGTGAGTGGCTGCCAAGGGAGGCCATTTGCCATGGGAAAAAGAAGTCATTTCCCCAGGGTCTGGGTGTCAGATGAAAGGTGGCCTTTGGGGTTCTGAGGACTTGTAGGGTAGTACTTACTGGCTAGAGTAGAGGAAATGGATTCTATTTGAATATCTGTCTAGAGGCTTTGCCCCACAGGTCCTGGTTGTCCTTGATGGGCTGCAGCTGTGAGCATTGAAGAGAACTGGGATAAAAGGGGGCGGCGTAGCCATTCAGGGAGAGCCTTGAAGGAGCCCTGAACTGGGAAAGAACAGCATGCAGAAGAAAGCGTCTGTGCTGTGAAGATCTGCAGCCATAAGAACACACCGAGGAGGTATGGACTTTAGCAATCTGAGAACAGCATTATGGGACTCTAGAGAAATAAAACAACAACAAGTGGCAGCTTTCGATTTGGAGCAATCCAGCAAAGCTTGCAAATTTCTTGCTGGGCACCACCCTCTTGGTCAGGGCGAGTGGCCAGAAATGGAGGCCATTTTCCATGGGGAAAACGAAGTCATTGGCCCAGGCTCTGGGTGTCAGATGACAGGTGGCATCTGGGGCTCTAAGGACTTGCAGGGTCCTAGTTGCTGGCAGCTTTCGTTCTGGAAGGATCCAGCACAGTTTGTAGATTCCTGGCTTGGCACTGCCCTGCCTGCCAGGCCAAGTGGCCACAAATGAAGGCCATTTTCCATGGGAAAAACGAAGTCCTTTCCCCAGGGTCTCAGGAATATGTTCAAGGTGGCGTTTGAGGCTCTAAGTACTTCCAGGGCCCTAGTTGCTGCCAGCTTTTCTTTTGGAAAAATCCAGCAACGATTGCATCATTCTAGCTAGGCTCCCACTTTCTGCCAGGGTGAGTGGCTGCCAAGGGAGGCCATTTGCCATGGGAAAAAGAAGTCCTTTCCCCAGGGTCTGGGTGTCAGATGAAAGGTGGCCTTTGGGGTTCTGAGGACTTGTAGGGTAGTACTTACTGGCTAGAGTAGAGGAAATGGATTCTATTTGAATATCTGTCCCACAGGTCCTGGTTGTCCTTGATGGGCTGCAGCTGTGAGCATTGAAGAGAACTGGGATAAAAGGGGGCGGCGTAGCCATTCAGGGAGAGCCTTGAAGGAGCCCTGAACTGGGAAAGAACAGCATGCAGAAGAAAGCGTCTGTGCTGTGAAGATCTGCAGCCATAAGAACACACCGAGGAGGTATGGACTTTAGCAATCTGAGAACAGCATGATGGGACTCTAGAGAAATAGAAGAACAACAAGTGGTAGCTTTAGATTTGGAGCAATCCAGCAAAGCTTGCAAATTTCTTGCTGGGCACCACCCTCTTGGTCAGGGCGAGTGGCCAGAAATGGAGGCCATTTTCCATGGGGAAAACGAAGTCATTGGCCCAGGCTCTGGGTGTCAGATGACTGGTGGCATCTGGGGCTCTAAGGACTTGCAGGGTCCTAGTTGCTGGCAGCTTTTGTTCTGGAAGGATCCAGCAGAGTTTGTAGATTCCTGGCTTGGCACTGCCCTGCCTGCCAGGCCAAGTGGCCAGAAATGAAGGCCATTTCCCATGGGAAAAACGAAGTCCTTTCCCCAGGGTCTCAGGAATATGTTCAAGGTGGCGTTTGAGGCTCTAAGTACTTCCAGGGCCCTAGTTGCTGCCAGCTTTTCTTTTGGAAAAATCCAGCAACGATTGCATCATTCTAGCTAGGCTCCCACTTTCTGCCAGGGTGAGTGGCTGCCAAGGGAGGCCATTTGCCATGGGAAAAAGAAGTCCTTTCCCCAGGGTCTGGGTGTCAGATGAAAGGTGGCCTTTGGGGTTCTGAGGACTTGTAGGGTAGTACTTACTGGCTAGAGTAGAGGAAATGGATTCTATTTGAATATCTGTCTAGAGGCTTTGCCCCACAGGTCCTGGTTGTCCTTGATGGGCTGCAGCTGTGAGCATTGAAGAGAACTGGGATAAAAGGGGGCGGCGTAGCCATTCAGGGAGAGCCTTGAAGGAGCCCTGAACTGGGAAAGAACAGCATGCAGAAGAAAGCGTCTGTGCTGTGAAGATCTGCAGCCATAAGAACACACCGAGGAGGTATGGACTTTAGCAATCTGAGAACAGCATGATGGGACTCTAGAGAAATAGAAGAACAACAAGTGGTAGCTTTAGATTTGGAGCAATCCAGCAAAGCTTGCAAATTTCTTGCTGGGCACCACCCTCTTGGTCAGGGCGAGTGGCCAGAAATGGAGGCCATTTTCCATGGGGAAAACGAAGTCATTGGCCCAGGCTCTGGGTGTCAGATGACTGGTGGCATCTGGGGCTCTAAGGACTTGCAGGGTCCTAGTTGCTGGCAGCTTTTGTTCTGGAAGGATCCAGCAGAGTTTGTAGATTCCTGGCTTGGCACTGCCCTGCCTGCCAGGCCAAGTGGCCAGAAATGAAGGCCATTTCCCATGGGAAAAACGAAGTCCTTTCCCCAGGGTCTCAGGAATATGTTCAAGGTGGCGTTTGAGGCTCTAAGTACTTCCAGGGCCCTAGTTGCTGCCAGCTTTTCTTTTGGAAAAATCCAGCAACGATTGCATCATTCTAGCTAGGCTCCCACTTTCTGCCAGGGTGAGTGGCTGCCAAGGGAGGCCATTTGCCATGGGAAAAAGAAGTCCTTTCCCCAGGGTCTGGGTGTCAGATGAAAGGTGGCCTTTGGGGTTCTGAGGACTTGTAGGGTAGTACTTACTGGCTAGAGTAGAGGAAATGGATTCTATTTGAATATCTGTCTAGAGGCTTTGCCCCACAGGTCCTGGTTGTCCTTGATGGGCTGCAGCTGTGAGCATTGAAGAGAACTGGGATAAAAGGGGGCGGCGTAGCCATTCAGGGAGAGCCTTGAAGGAGCCCTGAACTGGGAAAGAACAGCATGCAGAAGAAAGCGTCTGTGCTGTGAAGATCTGCAGCCATAAGAACACACCGAGGAGGTATGGACTTTAGCAATCTGAGAACAGCATGATGGGACTCTAGAGAAATAGAACAACAACAAGTGGCAGCTTTAGATTTGGAGCAATCCAGCAAAGCTTGCAAATTTCTTGCTGGGCACCACCCTCTTGGTCAGGGCGAGTGGCCAGAAATGGAGGCCATTTTCCATGGGGAAAACGAAGTCATTGGCCCAGGCTCTGGGTGTCAGATGACTGGTGGCATCTGGGGCTCTAAGGACTTGCAGGGTCCTAGTTGCTGGCAGCTTTCGTTCTGGAAGGATCCAGCAGAGTTTGTAGATTCCTGGCTTGGCACTGCCCTGCCTGCCAGGCCAAGTGGCCACAAATGAAGGCCATTTTCCATGGGAAAAACGAAGTCCTTTCCCCAGGGTCTCAGGAATATGTTCAAGGTGGCGTTTGAGGCTCTAAGTACTTCCAGGGCCCTAGTTGCTGGCAGCTTTTCTTTTGGAAAAATCCAGCAACGATTGCATCATTCTAGCTAGGCTCCCACTTTCTGCCAGGGTGAGTGGCTGCCAAGGGAGGCCATTTGCCATGGGAAAAAGAAGTCCTTTCCCCAGGGTCTGGGTGTCAGATGAAAGGTGGCCTTTGGGGTTCTGAGGACTTGTAGGGTAGTACTTACTGGCTAGAGTAGAGGAAATGGATTCTATTTGAATATCTGTCTAGAGGCTTTGCCCCACAGGTCCTGGTTGTCCTTGATGGGCTGCAGCTGTGAGCATTGAAGAGAACTGGGATAAAAGGGGGCGGCGTAGCCATTCAGGGAGAGCCTTGAAGGAGCCCTGAACTGGGAAAGAACAGCATGCAGAAGAAAGCGTCTGTGCTGTGAAGATCTGCAGCCATAAGAACACACCGAGGAGGTATGGACTTTAGCAATCTGAGAACAGCATGATGGGACTCTAGAGAAATAAAACAACAAGAAGTGGCAGCTTTCGATTTGGAGCAATCCAGCAAAGCTTGCAAATTTCTTGCTGGGCACCACCCTCTTGGTCAGGGCGAGTGGCCAGAAATGGAGGCCATTTTCCATGGGGAAAACGAAGTCATTGGCCCAGGCTCTGGGTGTCAGATGACTGGTGGCATCTGGGGCTCTAAGGACTTGCAGGGTCCTAGTTGCTGGCAGCTTTCGTTCTGGAAGGATCCAGCACAGTTTGTAGATTCCTGGCTTGGCACTGCCCTGCCTGCCAGGCCAAGTGGCCACAAATGAAGGCCATTTTCCATGGGAAAAACGAAGTCCTTTCCCCAGGGTCTCAGGAATATGTTCAAGGTGGCGTTTGAGGCTCTAAGTACTTCCAGGGCCCTAGTTGCTGCCAGCTTTTCTTTTGGAAAAATCCAGCAACGATTGCATCATTCTAGCTAGGCTCCCACTTTCTGCCAGGGTGAGTGGCTGCCAAGGGAGGCCATTTGCCATGGGAAAAAGAAGTCCTTTCCCCAGGGTCTGGGTGTCAGATGAAAGGTGGCCTTTGGGGTTCTGAGGACTTGTAGGGTAGTACTTACTGGCTAGAGTAGAGGAAATGGATTCTATTTGAATATCTGTCCCACAGGTCCTGGTTGTCCTTGATGGGCTGCAGCTGTGAGCATTGAAGAGAACTGGGATAAAAGGGGGCGGCTTAGCCATTCAGGGAGAGCCTTGAAGGAGCCCTGAACTGGGAAAGAACAGCATGCAGAAGAAAGCGTCTGTGCTGTGAAGATCTGCAGCCATAAGAACACACCGAGGAGGTATGGACTTTAGCAATCTGAGAACAGCATGATGGGACTCTAGAGAAATAGAACAACAACAAGTGGCAGCTTTAGATTTGGAGCAATCCAGCAAAGCTTGCAAATTTCTTGCTGGGCACCACCCTCTTGGTCAGGGCGAGTGGCCAGAAATGGAGGCAATTTTCCATGGGGAAAACAAAGTCATTGGCCCAGGCTCTGGGTGTCAGATGACTGGTGGCATCTGGGGCTCTAAGGACTTGCAGGGTCCTAGTTGCTGGCAGCTTTCGTTCTGGAAGGATCCAGCAGAGTTTGTAGATTCCTGGCTTGGCACCGCCCTGCCTGCCAGGCCAAGTGGCCACAAATGAAGGCCATTTTCCATGGGAAAAAGAAGTCCTTTCCCCAGGGTCTCAGGAATATGTTCAAGGTGGCGTTTGAGGCTCTAAGTACTTCCAGGGCCCTAGTTGCTGCCAGCTTTTCTTTTGGAAAAATCCAGCAACGATTGCATCATTCTAGCTAGGCTCCCACTTTCTGCCAGGGTGAGTGGCTGCCAAGGGAGGCCATTTGCCATGGGAAAAAGAAGTCCTTTCCCCAGGGTCTGGGTGTCAGATGAAAGGTGGCCTTTGGGGTTCTGAGGACTTGTAGGGTAGTACTTACTGGCTAGAGTAGAGGAAATGGATTCTATTTGAATATCTGTCCCACAGGTCCTGGTTGTCCTTGATGGGCTGCAGCTGTGAGCATTGAAGAGAACTGGGATAAAAGGGGGCGGCGTAGCCATTCAGGGAGAGCCTTGAAGGAGCCCTGAACTGGGAAAGAACAGCATGCAGAAGAAAGCGTCTGTGCTGTGAAGATCTGCAGCCATAAGAACACACCGAGGAGGTATGGACTTTAGCAATCTGAGAACAGCATGATGGGACTCTAGAGAAATAGAACAACAACAAGTGGCAGCTTTCGATTTGGAGCAATCCAGCAAAGCTTGCAAATTTCTTGCTGGGCACCACCCTCTTGGTCAGGGCGAGTGGCCAGAAATGGAGGCCATTTTCCATGGGGAAAACGAAGTCATTGGCCCAGGCTCTGGGTGTCAGATGACTGGTGGCATCTGGGGCTCTAAGGACTTGCAGGGTCCTAGTTGCTGGCAGCTTTCGTTCTGGAAGGATCCAGCAGAGTTTGTAGATTCCTGGCTTGGCACTGCCCTGCCTGCCAGGCCAAGTGGCCACAAATGAAGGCCATTTTCCATGGGAAAAACGAAGTCCTTTCCCCAGGGTCTCAGTAATATGTTCAAGGTGGCGTTTGAGGCTCTAAGTACTTCCAGGGCCCTAGTTGCTGCCAGCTTTTCTTTTGGAAAAATCCAGCAACGATTGCATCATTCTAGCTAGGCTCCCACTTTCTGCCAGGGTGAGTGGCTGCCAAGGGAGGCCATTTGCCATGGGAAAAAGAAGTCATTTCCCCAGGGTCTGGGTGTCAGATGAAAGGTGGCCTTTGGGGTTCTGAGGACTTGTAGGGTAGTACTTACTGGCTAGAGTAGAGGAAATGGATTCTATTTGAATATCTGTCTAGAGGCTTTGCCCCACAGGTCCTGGTTGTCCTTGATGGGCTGCAGCTGTGAGCATTGAAGAGAACTGGGATAAAAGGGGGCGGCGTAGCCATTCAGGGAGAGCCTTGAAGGAGCCCTGAACTGGGAAAGAACAGCATGCAGAAGAAAGCGTCTGTGCTGTGAAGATCTGCAGCCATAAGAACACACCGAGGAGGTATGGACTTTAGCAATCTGAGAACAGCATTATGGGACTCTAGAGAAATAAAACAACAACAAGTGGCAGCTTTCGATTTGGAGCAATCCAGCAAAGCTTGCAAATTTCTTGCTGGGCACCACCCTCTTGGTCAGGGCGAGTGGCCAGAAATGGAGGCCATTTTCCATGGGGAAAACGAAGTCATTGGCCCAGGCTCTGGGTGTCAGATGACAGGTGGCATCTGGGGCTCTAAGGACTTGCAGGGTCCTAGTTGCTGGCAGCTTTCGTTCTGGAAGGATCCAGCACAGTTTGTAGATTCCTGGCTTGGCACTGCCCTGCCTGCCAGGCCAAGTGGCCACAAATGAAGGCCATTTTCCATGGGAAAAACGAAGTCCTTTCCCCAGGGTCTCAGGAATATGTTCAAGGTGGCGTTTGAGGCTCTAAGTACTTCCAGGGCCCTAGTTGCTGCCAGCTTTTCTTTTGGAAAAATCCAGCAACGATTGCATCATTCTAGCTAGGCTCCCACTTTCTGCCAGGGTGAGTGGCTGCCAAGGGAGGCCATTTGCCATGGGAAAAAGAAGTCCTTTCCCCAGGGTCTGGGTGTCAGATGAAAGGTGGCCTTTGGGGTTCTGAGGACTTGTAGGGTAGTACTTACTGGCTAGAGTAGAGGAAATGGATTCTATTTGAATATCTGTCCCACAGGTCCTGGTTGTCCTTGATGGGCTGCAGCTGTGAGCATTGAAGAGAACTGGGATAAAAGGGGGCGGCGTAGCCATTCAGGGAGAGCCTTGAAGGAGCCCTGAACTGGGAAAGAACAGCATGCAGAAGAAAGCGTCTGTGCTGTGAAGATCTGCAGCCATAAGAACACACCGAGGAGGTATGGACTTTAGCAATCTGAGAACAGCATGATGGGACTCTAGAGAAATAGAACAACAACAAGTGGTAGCTTTAGATTTGGAGCAATCCAGCAAAGCTTGCAAATTTCTTGCTGGGCACCACCCTCTTGGTCAGGGCGAGTGGCCAGAAATGGAGGCCATTTTCCATGGGGAAAACGAAGTCATTGGCCCAGGCTCTGGGTGTCAGATGACTGGTGGCATCTGGGGCTCTAAGGACTTGCAGGGTCCTAGTTGCTGGCAGCTTTCGTTCTGGAAGGATCCAGCAGAGTTTGTAGATTCCTGGCTTGGCACTGCCCTGCCTGCCAGGCCAAGTGGCCACAAATGAAGGCCATTTCCCATGGGAAAAACGAAGTCCTTTCCCCAGGGTCTCAGGAATATGTTCAAGGTGGCGTTTGAGGCTCTAAGTACTTCCAGGGCCCTAGTTGCTGGCAGCTTTTCTTTTGGAAAAATCCAGCAACGATTGCATCATTCTAGCTAGGCTCCCACTTTCTGCCAGGGTGAGTGGCTGCCAAGGGAGGCCATTTGCCATGGGAAAAAGAAGTCCTTTCCCCAGGGTCTGGGTGTCAGATGAAAGGTGGCCTTTGGGGTTCTGAGGACTTGTAGGGTAGTACTTACTGGCTAGAGTAGAGGAAATGGATTCTATTTGAATATCTGTCTAGAGGCTTTGCCCCACAGGTCCTGGTTGTCCTTGATGGGCTGCAGCTGTGAGCATTGAAGAGAACTGGGATAAAAGGGGGCGGCGTAGCCATTCAGGGAGAGCCTTGAAGGAGCCCTGAACTGGGAAAGAACAGCATGCAGAAGAAAGCGTCTGTGCTGTGAAGATCTGCAGCCATAAGAACACACCGAGGAGGTATGGACTTTAGCAATCTGAGAACAGCATGATGGGACTCTAGAGAAATAGAACAACAACAAGTGGCAGCTTTAGATTTGGAGCAATCCAGCAAAGCTTGCAAATTTCTTGCTGGGCACCACCCTCTTGGTCAGGGCGAGTGGCCAGAAATGGAGGCCATTTTCCATGGGGAAAACGAAGTCATTGGCCCAGGCTCTGGGTGTCAGATGACTGGTGGCATCTGGGGCTCTAAGGACTTGCAGGGTCCTAGTTGCTGGCAGCTTTCGTTCTGGAAGGATCCAGCAGAGTTTGTAGATTCCTGGCTTGGCACTGCCCTGCCTGCCAGGCCAAGTGGCCACAAATGAAGGCCATTTTCCATGGGAAAAACGAAGTCCTTTCCCCAGGGTCTCAGGAATATGTTCAAGGTGGCGTTTGAGGCTCTAAGTACTTCCAGGGCCCTAGTTGCTGGCAGCTTTTCTTTTGGAAAAATCCAGCAACGATTGCATCATTCTAGCTAGGCTCCCACTTTCTGCCAGGGTGAGTGGCTGCCAAGGGAGGCCATTTGCCATGGGAAAAAGAAGTCCTTTCCCCAGGGTCTGGGTGTCAGATGAAAGGTGGCCTTTGGGGTTCTGAGGACTTGTAGGGTAGTACTTACTGGCTAGAGTAGAGGAAATGGATTCTATTTGAATATCTGTCTAGAGGCTTTGCCCCACAGGTCCTGGTTGTCCTTGATGGGCTGCAGCTGTGAGCATTGAAGAGAACTGGGATAAAAGGGGGCGGCGTAGCCATTCAGGGAGAGCCTTGAAGGAGCCCTGAACTGGGAAAGAACAGCATGCAGAAGAAAGCGTCTGTGCTGTGAAGATCTGCAGCCATAAGAACACACCGAGGAGGTATGGACTTTAGCAATCTGAGAACAGCATGATGGGACTCTAGAGAAATAAAACAACAAGAAGTGGCAGCTTTAGATTTGGAGCAATCCAGCAAAGCTTGCAAATTTCTTGCTGGGCACCACCCTCTTGGTCAGGGCGAGTGGCCAGAAATGGAGGCCATTTTCCATGGGGAAAACAAAGTCATTGGCCCAGGCTCTGGGTGTCAGATGACTGGTGGCATCTGGGGCTCTAAGGACTTGCAGGGTCCTAGTTGCTGGCAGCTTTCGTTCTGGAAGGATCCAGCAGAGTTTGTAGATTCCTGGCTTGGCACCGCCCTGCCTGCCAGGCCAAGTGGCCACAAATGAAGGCCATTTTCCATGGGAAAAAGAAGTCCTTTCCCCAGGGTCTCAGGAATATGTTCAAGGTGGCGTTTGAGGCTCTAAGTACTTCCAGGGCCCTAGTTGCTGCCAGCTTTTCTTTTGGAAAAATCCAGCAACGATTGCATCATTCTAGCTAGGCTCCCACTTTCTGCCAGGGTGAGTGGCTGCCAAGGGAGGCCATTTGCCATGGGAAAAAGAAGTCCTTTCCCCAGGGTCTGGGTGTCAGATGAAAGGTGGCCTTTGGGGTTCTGAGGACTTGTAGGGTAGTACTTACTGGCTAGAGTAGAGGAAATGGATTCTATTTGAATATCTGTCCCACAGGTCCTGGTTGTCCTTGATGGGCTGCAGCTGTGAGCATTGAAGAGAACTGGGATAAAAGGGGGCGGCGTAGCCATTCAGGGAGAGCCTTGAAGGAGCCCTGAACTGGGAAAGAACAGCATGCAGAAGAAAGCGTCTGTGCTGTGAAGATCTGCAGCCATAAGAACACACCGAGGAGGTATGGACTTTAGCAATCTGAGAACAGCATGATGGGACTCTAGAGAAATAGAACAACAACAAGTGGCAGCTTTCGATTTGGAGCAATCCAGCAAAGCTTGCAAATTTCTTGCTGGGCACCACCCTCTTGGTCAGGGCGAGTGGCCAGAAATGGAGGCCATTTTCCATGGGGAAAACAAAGTCATTGGCCCAGGCTCTGGGTGTCAGATGACTGGTGGCATCTGGGGCTCTAAGGACTTGCAGGGTCCTAGTTGCTGGCAGCTTTCGTTCTGGAAGGATCCAGCAGAGTTTGTAGATTCCTGGCTTGGCACTGCCCTGCCTGCCAGGCCAAGTGGCCACAAATGAAGGCCATTTTCCATGGGAAAAAGAAGTCCTTTCCCCAGGGTCTCAGTAATATGTTCAAGGTGGCGTTTGAGGCTCTAAGTACTTCCAGGGCCCTAGTTGCTGGCAGCTTTTCTTTTGGAAAAATCCAGCAACGATTGCATCATTCTAGCTAGGCTCCCACTTTCTGCCAGGGTGAGTGGCTGCCAAGGGAGGCCATTTGCCATGGGAAAAAGAAGTCCTTTCCCCAGGGTCTGGGTGTCAGATGAAAGGTGGCCTTTGGGGTTCTGAGGACTTGTAGGGTAGTACTTACTGGCTAGAGTAGAGGAAATGGATTCTATTTGAATATCTGTCCCACAGGTCCTGGTTGTCCTTGATGGGCTGCAGCTGTGAGCATTGAAGAGAACTGGGATAAAAGGGGGCGGCTTAGCCATTCAGGGAGAGCCTTGAAGGAGCCCTGAACTGGGAAAGAACAGCATGCAGAAGAAAGCGTCTGTGCTGTGAAGATCTGCAGCCATAAGAACACACCGAGGAGGTATGGACTTTAGCAATCTGAGAACAGCATGATGGGACTCTAGAGAAATAGAACAACAACAAGTGGTAGCTTTAGATTTGGAGCAATCCAGCAAAGCTTGCAAATTTCTTGCTGGGCACCACCCTCTTGGTCAGGGCGAGTGGCCAGAAATGGAGGCCATTTTCCATGGGGAAAACGAAGGCATTGGCCCAGGCTCTGGGTGTCAGATGACTGGTGGCATCTGGGGCTCTAAGGACTTGCAGGGTCCTAGTTGCTGGCAGCTTTCGTTCTGGAAGGATCCAGCAGAGTTTGTAGATTCCTGGCTTGGCACTGCCCTGCCTGCCAGGCAGAGTGGCCACAAATGAAGGCCATTTTCCATGGGAAAAACGAAGTCCTTTCCCCAGGGTCTCAGGAATATGTTCAAGGTGGCGTTTGAGGCTCTAAGTACTTCCAGGGCCCTAGTTGCTGCCAGCTTTTCTTTTGGAAAAATCCAGCAACGATTGCATCATTCTAGCTAGGCTCCCACTTTCTGCCAGGGTGAGTGGCTGCCAAGGGAGGCCATTTGCCATGGGAAAAAGAAGTCCTTTCCCCAGGGTCTGGGTGTCAGATGAAAGGTGGCCTTTGGGGTTCTGAGGACTTGTAGGGTAGTACTTACTGGCTAGAGTAGAGGAAATGGATTCTATTTGAATATCTGTCCCACAGGTCCTGGTTGTCCTTGATGGGCTGCAGCTGTGAGCATTGAAGAGAACTGGGATAAAAGGGGGCGGCGTAGCCATTCAGGGAGAGCCTTGAAGGAGCCCTGAACTGGGAAAGAACAGCATGCAGAAGAAAGCGTCTGTGCTGTGAAGATCTGCAGCCATAAGAACACACCGAGGAGGTATGGACTTTAGCAATCTGAGAACAGCATGATGGGACTCTAGAGAAATAGAACAACAACAAGTGGCAGCTTTCGATTTGGAGCAATCCAGCAAAGCTTGCAAATTTCTTGCTGGGCACCACCCTCTTGGTCAGGGCGAGTGGCCAGAAATGGAGGCCATTTTCCATGGGGAAAACAAAGTCATTGGCCCAGGCTCTGGGTGTCAGATGACTGGTGGCATCTGGGGCTCTAAGGACTTGCAGGGTCCTAGTTGCTGGCAGCTTTCGTTCTGGAAGGATCCAGCAGAGTTTGTAGATTCCTGGCTTGGCACTGCCCTGCCTGCCAGGCCAAGTGGCCACAAATGAAGGCCATTTTCCATGGGAAAAAGAAGTCCTTTCCCCAGGGTCTCAGTAATATGTTCAAGGTGGCGTTTGAGGCTCTAAGTACTTCCAGGGCCCTAGTTGCTGGCAGCTTTTCTTTTGGAAAAATCCAGCAACGATTGCATCATTCTAGCTAGGCTCCCACTTTCTGCCAGGGTGAGTGGCTGCCAAGGGAGGCCATTTGCCATGGGAAAAAGAAGTCCTTTCCCCAGGGTCTGGGTGTCAGATGAAAGGTGGCCTTTGGGGTTCTGAGGACTTGTAGGGTAGTACTTACTGGCTAGAGTAGAGGAAATGGATTCTATTTGAATATCTGTCCCACAGGTCCTGGTTGTCCTTGATGGGCTGCAGCTGTGAGCATTGAAGAGAACTGGGATAAAAGGGGGCGGCTTAGCCATTCAGGGAGAGCCTTGAAGGAGCCCTGAACTGGGAAAGAACAGCATGCAGAAGAAAGCGTCTGTGCTGTGAAGATCTGCAGCCATAAGAACACACCGAGGAGGTATGGACTTTAGCAATCTGAGAACAGCATGATGGGACTCTAGAGAAATAGAACAACAACAAGTGGTAGCTTTAGATTTGGAGCAATCCAGCAAAGCTTGCAAATTTCTTGCTGGGCACCACCCTCTTGGTCAGGGCGAGTGGCCAGAAATGGAGGCCATTTTCCATGGGGAAAACGAAGTCATTGGCCCAGGCTCTGGGTGTCAGATGACTGGTGGCATCTGGGGCTGTAAGGACTTGCAGGGTCCTAGTTGCTGGCAGCTTTCGTTCTGGAAGGATCCAGCAGAGTTTGTAGATTCCTGGCTTGGCACTGCCCTGCCTGCCAGGCAGAGTGGCCAGAAATGAAGGCCATTTTCCATGGGAAAAACGAAGTCCTTTCCCCAGGGTCTCAGGAATATGTTCAAGGTGGCGTTTGAGGCTCTAAGTACTTCCAGGGCCCTAGTTGCTGCCAGCTTTTCTTTTGGAAAAATCCAGCAACGATTGCATCATTCTAGCTAGGCTCCCACTTTCTGCCAGGGTGAGTGGCTGCCAAGGGAGGCCATTTGCCATGGGAAAAAGAAGTCCTTTCCCCAGGGTCTGGGTGTCAGATGAAAGGTGGCCTTTGGGGTTCTGAGGACTTGTAGGGTAGTACTTACTGGCTAGAGTAGAGGAAATGGATTCTATTTGAATATCTGTCCCACAGGTCCTGGTTGTCCTTGATGGGCTGCAGCTGTGAGCATTGAAGAGAACTGGGATAAAAGGGGGCGGCGTAGCCATTCAGGGAGAGCCTTGAAGGAGCCCTGAACTGGGAAAGAACAGCATGCAGAAGAAAGCGTCTGTGCTGTGAAGATCTGCAGCCATAAGAACACACCGAGGAGGTATGGACTTTAGCAATCTGAGAACAGCATGATGGGACTCTAGAGAAATAGAACAACAACAAGTGGCAGCTTTCGATTTGGAGCAATCCAGCAAAGCTTGCAAATTTCTTGCTGGGCACCACCCTCTTGGTCAGGGCGAGTGGCCAGAAATGGAGGCCATTTTCCATGGGGAAAACGAAGTCATTGGCCCAGGCTCTGGGTGTCAGATGACTGGTGGCATCTGGGGCTCTAAGGACTTGCAGGGTCCTAGTTGCTGGCAGCTTTCGTTCTGGAAGGATCCAGCAGAGTTTGTAGATTCCTGGCTTGGCACTGCCCTGCCTGCCAGGCCAAGTGGCCACAAATGAAGGCCATTTTCCATGGGAAAAACGAAGTCCTTTCCCCAGGGTCTCAGTAATATGTTCAAGGTGGCGTTTGAGGCTCTAAGTACTTCCAGGGCCCTAGTTGCTGCCAGCTTTTCTTTTGGAAAAATCCAGCAACGATTGCATCATTCTAGCTAGGCTCCCACTTTCTGCCAGGGTGAGTGGCTGCCAAGGGAGGCCATTTGCCATGGGAAAAAGAAGTCCTTTCCCCAGGGTCTGGGTGTCAGATGAAAGGTGGCCTTTGGGGTTCTGAGGACTTGTAGGGTAGTACTTACTGGCTAGAGTAGAGGAAATGGATTCTATTTGAATATCTGTCCCACAGGTCCTGGTTGTCCTTGATGGGCTGCAGCTGTGAGCATTGAAGAGAACTGGGATAAAAGGGGGCGGCGTAGCCATTCAGGGAGAGCCTTGAAGGAGCCCTGAACTGGGAAAGAACAGCATGCAGAAGAAAGCGTCTGTGCTGTGAAGATCTGCAGCCATAAGAACACACCGAGGAGGTATGGACTTTAGCAATCTGAGAACAGCATGATGGGACTCTAGAGAAATAGAACAACAACAAGTGGCAGCTTTAGATTTGGAGCAATCCAGCAAAGCTTGCAAATTTCTTGCTGGGCACCACCCTCTTGGTCAGGGCGAGTGGCCAGAAATGGAGGCAATTTTCCATGGGGAAAACAAAGTCATTGGCCCAGGCTCTGGGTGTCAGATGACTGGTGGCATCTGGGGCTCTAAGGACTTGCAGGGTCCTAGTTGCTGGCAGCTTTCGTTCTGGAAGGATCCAGCAGAGTTTGTAGATTCCTGGCTTGGCACCGCCCTGCCTGCCAGGCCAAGTGGCCACAAATGAAGGCCATTTTCCATGGGAAAAACGAAGTCCTTTCCCCAGGGTCTCAGGAATATGTTCAAGGTGGCGTTTGAGGCTCTAAGTACTTCCAGGGCCCTAGTTGCTGCCAGCTTTTCTTTTGGAAAAATCCAGCAACGATTGCATCATTCTAGCTAGGCTCCCACTTTCTGCCAGGGTGAGTGGCTGCCAAGGGAGGCCATTTGCCATGGGAAAAAGAAGTCCTTTCCCCAGGGTCTGGGTGTCAGATGAAAGGTGGCCTTTGGGGTTCTGAGGACTTGTAGGGTAGTACTTACTGGCTAGAGTAGAGGAAATGGATTCTATTTGAATATCTGTCCCACAGGTCCTGGTTGTCCTTGATGGGCTGCAGCTGTGAGCATTGAAGAGAACTGGGATAAAAGGGGGCGGCGTAGCCATTCAGGGAGAGCCTTGAAGGAGCCCTGAACTGGGAAAGAACAGCATGCAGAAGAAAGCGTCTGTGCTGTGAAGATCTGCAGCCATAAGAACACACCGAGGAGGTATGGACTTTAGCAATCTGAGAACAGCATGATGGGACTCTAGAGAAATAGAACAACAACAAGTGGCAGCTTTCGATTTGGAGCAATCCAGCAAAGCTTGCAAATTTCTTGCTGGGCACCACCCTCTTGGTCAGGGCGAGTGGCCAGAAATGGAGGCCATTTTCCATGGGGAAAACGAAGTCATTGGCCCAGGCTCTGGGTGTCAGATGACTGGTGGCATCTGGGGCTCTAAGGACTTGCAGGGTCCTAGTTGCTGGCAGCTTTCGTTCTGGAAGGATCCAGCAGAGTTTGTAGATTCCTGGCTTGGCACTGCCCTGCCTGCCAGGCCAAGTGGCCACAAATGAAGGCCATTTTCCATGGGAAAAACGAAGTCCTTTCCCCAGGGTCTCAGTAATATGTTCAAGGTGGCGTTTGAGGCTCTAAGTACTTCCAGGGCCCTAGTTGCTGCCAGCTTTTCTTTTGGAAAAATCCAGCAACGATTGCATCATTCTAGCTAGGCTCCCACTTTCTGCCAGGGTGAGTGGCTGCCAAGGGAGGCCATTTGCCATGGGAAAAAGAAGTCATTTCCCCAGGGTCTGGGTGTCAGATGAAAGGTGGCCTTTGGGGTTCTGAGGACTTGTAGGGTAGTACTTACTGGCTAGAGTAGAGGAAATGGATTCTATTTGAATATCTGTCTAGAGGCTTTGCCCCACAGGTCCTGGTTGTCCTTGATGGGCTGCAGCTGTGAGCATTGAAGAGAACTGGGATAAAAGGGGGCGGCGTAGCCATTCAGGGAGAGCCTTGAAGGAGCCCTGAACTGGGAAAGAACAGCATGCAGAAGAAAGCGTCTGTGCTGTGAAGATCTGCAGCCATAAGAACACACCGAGGAGGTATGGACTTTAGCAATCTGAGAACAGCATTATGGGACTCTAGAGAAATAAAACAACAACAAGTGGCAGCTTTAGATTTGGAGCAATCCAGCAAAGCTTGCAAATTTCTTGCTGGGCACCACCCTCTTGGTCAGGGCGAGTGGCCAGAAATGGAGGCCATTTTCCATGGGGAAAACGAAGTCATTGGCCCAGGCTCTGGGTGTCAGATGACAGGTGGCATCTGGGGCTCTAAGGACTTGCAGGGTCCTAGTTGCTGGCAGCTTTCGTTCTGGAAGGATCCAGCACAGTTTGTAGATTCCTGGCTTGGCACTGCCCTGCCTGCCAGGCCAAGTGGCCACAAATGAAGGCCATTTTCCATGGGAAAAACGAAGTCCTTTCCCCAGGGTCTCAGGAATATGTTCAAGGTGGCGTTTGAGGCTCTAAGTACTTCCAGGGCCCTAGTTGCTGCCAGCTTTTCTTTTGGAAAAATCCAGCAACGATTGCATCATTCTAGCTAGGCTCCCACTTTCTGCCAGGGTGAGTGGCTGCCAAGGGAGGCCATTTGCCATGGGAAAAAGAAGTCCTTTCCCCAGGGTCTGGGTGTCAGATGAAAGGTGGCCTTTGGGGTTCTGAGGACTTGTAGGGTAGTACTTACTGGCTAGAGTAGAGGAAATGGATTCTATTTGAATATCTGTCCCACAGGTCCTGGTTGTCCTTGATGGGCTGCAGCTGTGAGCATTGAAGAGAACTGGGATAAAAGGGGGCGGCGTAGCCATTCAGGGAGAGCCTTGAAGGAGCCCTGAACTGGGAAAGAACAGCATGCAGAAGAAAGCGTCTGTGCTGTGAAGATCTGCAGCCATAAGAACACACCGAGGAGGTATGGACTTTAGCAATCTGAGAACAGCATGATGGGACTCTAGAGAAATAGAACAACAACAAGTGGTAGCTTTAGATTTGGAGCAATCCAGCAAAGCTTGCAAATTTCTTGCTGGGCACCACCCTCTTGGTCAGGGCGAGTGGCCAGAAATGGAGGCCATTTTCCATGGGGAAAACGAAGTCATTGGCCCAGGCTCTGGGTGTCAGATGACTGGTGGCATCTGGGGCTCTAAGGACTTGCAGGGTCCTAGTTGCTGGCAGCTTTTGTTCTGGAAGGATCCAGCAGAGTTTGTAGATTCCTGGCTTGGCACTGCCCTGCCTGCCAGGCCAAGTGGCCACAAATGAAGGCCATTTCCCATGGGAAAAACGAAGTCCTTTCCCCAGGGTCTCAGGAATATGTTCAAGGTGGCGTTTGAGGCTCTAAGTACTTCCAGGGCCCTAGTTGCTGCCAGCTTTTCTTTTGGAAAAATCCAGCAACGATTGCATCATTCTAGCTAGGCTCCCACTTTCTGCCAGGGTGAGTGGCTGCCAAGGGAGGCCATTTGCCATGGGAAAAAGAAGTCCTTTCCCCAGGGTCTGGGTGTCAGATGAAAGGTGGCCTTTGGGGTTCTGAGGACTTGTAGGGTAGTACTTACTGGCTAGAGTAGAGGAAATGGATTCTATTTGAATATCTGTCTAGAGGCTTTGCCCCACAGGTCCTGGTTGTCCTTGATGGGCTGCAGCTGTGAGCATTGAAGAGAACTGGGATAAAAGGGGGCGGCGTAGCCATTCAGGGAGAGCCTTGAAGGAGCCCTGAACTGGGAAAGAACAGCATGCAGAAGAAAGCGTCTGTGCTGTGAAGATCTGCAGCCATAAGAACACACCGAGGAGGTATGGACTTTAGCAATCTGAGAACAGCATGATGGGACTCTAGAGAAATAGAACAACAACAAGTGGCAGCTTTAGATTTGGAGCAATCCAGCAAAGCTTGCAAATTTCTTGCTGGGCACCACCCTCTTGGTCAGGGCGAGTGGCCAGAAATGGAGGCCATTTTCCATGGGGAAAACGAAGTCATTGGCCCAGGCTCTGGGTGTCAGATGACTGGTGGCATCTGGGGCTCTAAGGACTTGCAGGGTCCTAGTTGCTGGCAGCTTTCGTTCTGGAAGGATCCAGCAGAGTTTGTAGATTCCTGGCTTGGCACTGCCCTGCCTGCCAGGCCAAGTGGCCACAAATGAAGGCCATTTTCCATGGGAAAAACGAAGTCCTTTCCCCAGGGTCTCAGGAATATGTTCAAGGTGGCGTTTGAGGCTCTAAGTACTTCCAGGGCCCTAGTTGCTGGCAGCTTTTCTTTTGGAAAAATCCAGCAACGATTGCATCATTCTAGCTAGGCTCCCACTTTCTGCCAGGGTGAGTGGCTGCCAAGGGAGGCCATTTGCCATGGGAAAAAGAAGTCCTTTCCCCAGGGTCTGGGTGTCAGATGAAAGGTGGCCTTTGGGGTTCTGAGGACTTGTAGGGTAGTACTTACTGGCTAGAGTAGAGGAAATGGATTCTATTTGAATATCTGTCCCACAGGTCCTGGTTGTCCTTGATGGGCTGCAGCTGTGAGCATTGAAGAGAACTGGGATAAAAGGGGGCGGCTTAGCCATTCAGGGAGAGCCTTGAAGGAGCCCTGAACTGGGAAAGAACAGCATGCAGAAGAAAGCGTCTGTGCTGTGAAGATCTGCAGCCATAAGAACACACCGAGGAGGTATGGACTTTAGCAATCTGAGAACAGCATGATGGGACTCTAGAGAAATAGAACAACAACAAGTGGTAGCTTTAGATTTGGAGCAATCCAGCAAAGCTTGCAAATTTCTTGCTGGGCACCACCCTCTTGGTCAGGGCGAGTGGCCAGAAATGGAGGCCATTTTCCATGGGGAAAACGAAGTCATTGGCCCAGGCTCTGGGTGTCAGATGACTGGTGGCATCTGGGGCTGTAAGGACTTGCAGGGTCCTAGTTGCTGGCAGCTTTCGTTCTGGAAGGATCCAGCAGAGTTTGTAGATTCCTGGCTTGGCACTGCCCTGCCTGCCAGGCAGAGTGGCCAGAAATGAAGGCCATTTTCCATGGGAAAAACGAAGTCCTTTCCCCAGGGTCTCAGGAATATGTTCAAGGTGGCGTTTGAGGCTCTAAGTACTTCCAGGGCCCTAGTTGCTGCCAGCTTTTCTTTTGGAAAAATCCAGCAACGATTGCATCATTCTAGCTAGGCTCCCACTTTCTGCCAGGGTGAGTGGCTGCCAAGGGAGGCCATTTGCCATGGGAAAAAGAAGTCCTTTCCCCAGGGTCTGGGTGTCAGATGAAAGGTGGCCTTTGGGGTTCTGAGGACTTGTAGGGTAGTACTTACTGGCTAGAGTAGAGGAAATGGATTCTATTTGAATATCTGTCCCACAGGTCCTGGTTGTCCTTGATGGGCTGCAGCTGTGAGCATTGAAGAGAACTGGGATAAAAGGGGGCGGCGTAGCCATTCAGGGAGAGCCTTGAAGGAGCCCTGAACTGGGAAAGAACAGCATGCAGAAGAAAGCGTCTGTGCTGTGAAGATCTGCAGCCATAAGAACACACCGAGGAGGTATGGACTTTAGCAATCTGAGAACAGCATGATGGGACTCTAGAGAAATAGAACAACAACAAGTGGCAGCTTTCGATTTGGAGCAATCCAGCAAAGCTTGCAAATTTCTTGCTGGGCACCACCCTCTTGGTCAGGGCGAGTGGCCAGAAATGGAGGCCATTTTCCATGGGGAAAACGAAGTCATTGGCCCAGGCTCTGGGTGTCAGATGACTGGTGGCATCTGGGGCTCTAAGGACTTGCAGGGTCCTAGTTGCTGGCAGCTTTCGTTCTGGAAGGATCCAGCAGAGTTTGTAGATTCCTGGCTTGGCACTGCCCTGCCTGCCAGGCCAAGTGGCCACAAATGAAGGCCATTTTCCATGGGAAAAACGAAGTCCTTTCCCCAGGGTCTCAGTAATATGTTCAAGGTGGCGTTTGAGGCTCTAAGTACTTCCAGGGCCCTAGTTGCTGCCAGCTTTTCTTTTGGAAAAATCCAGCAACGATTGCATCATTCTAGCTAGGCTCCCACTTTCTGCCAGGGTGAGTGGCTGCCAAGGGAGGCCATTTGCCATGGGAAAAAGAAGTCCTTTCCCCAGGGTCTGGGTGTCAGATGAAAGGTGGCCTTTGGGGTTCTGAGGACTTGTAGGGTAGTACTTACTGGCTAGAGTAGAGGAAATGGATTCTATTTGAATATCTGTCCCACAGGTCCTGGTTGTCCTTGATGGGCTGCAGCTGTGAGCATTGAAGAGAACTGGGATAAAAGGGGGCGGCGTAGCCATTCAGGGAGAGCCTTGAAGGAGCCCTGAACTGGGAAAGAACAGCATGCAGAAGAAAGCGTCTGTGCTGTGAAGATCTGCAGCCATAAGAACACACCGAGGAGGTATGGACTTTAGCAATCTGAGAACAGCATGATGGGACTCTAGAGAAATAGAACAACAACAAGTGGCAGCTTTAGATTTGGAGCAATCCAGCAAAGCTTGCAAATTTCTTGCTGGGCACCACCCTCTTGGTCAGGGCGAGTGGCCAGAAATGGAGGCAATTTTCCATGGGGAAAACAAAGTCATTGGCCCAGGCTCTGGGTGTCAGATGACTGGTGGCATCTGGGGCTCTAAGGACTTGCAGGGTCCTAGTTGCTGGCAGCTTTCGTTCTGGAAGGATCCAGCAGAGTTTGTAGATTCCTGGCTTGGCACCGCCCTGCCTGCCAGGCCAAGTGGCCACAAATGAAGGCCATTTTCCATGGGAAAAAGAAGTCCTTTCCCCAGGGTCTCAGGAATATGTTCAAGGTGGCGTTTGAGGCTCTAAGTACTTCCAGGGCCCTAGTTGCTGCCAGCTTTTCTTTTGGAAAAATCCAGCAACGATTGCATCATTCTAGCTAGGCTCCCACTTTCTGCCAGGGTGAGTGGCTGCCAAGGGAGGCCATTTGCCATGGGAAAAAGAAGTCCTTTCCCCAGGGTCTGGGTGTCAGATGAAAGGTGGCCTTTGGGGTTCTGAGGACTTGTAGGGTAGTACTTACTGGCTAGAGTAGAGGAAATGGATTCTATTTGAATATCTGTCCCACAGGTCCTGGTTGTCCTTGATGGGCTGCAGCTGTGAGCATTGAAGAGAACTGGGATAAAAGGGGGCGGCGTAGCCATTCAGGGAGAGCCTTGAAGGAGCCCTGAACTGGGAAAGAACAGCATGCAGAAGAAAGCGTCTGTGCTGTGAAGATCTGCAGCCATAAGAACACACCGAGGAGGTATGGACTTTAGCAATCTGAGAACAGCATGATGGGACTCTAGAGAAATAGAACAACAACAAGTGGCAGCTTTCGATTTGGAGCAATCCAGCAAAGCTTGCAAATTTCTTGCTGGGCACCACCCTCTTGGTCAGGGCGAGTGGCCAGAAATGGAGGCCATTTTCCATGGGGAAAACGAAGTCATTGGCCCAGGCTCTGGGTGTCAGATGACTGGTGGCATCTGGGGCTCTAAGGACTTGCAGGGTCCTAGTTGCTGGCAGCTTTCGTTCTGGAAGGATCCAGCAGAGTTTGTAGATTCCTGGCTTGGCACTGCCCTGCCTGCCAGGCCAAGTGGCCACAAATGAAGGCCATTTTCCATGGGAAAAACGAAGTCCTTTCCCCAGGGTCTCAGTAATATGTTCAAGGTGGCGTTTGAGGCTCTAAGTACTTCCAGGGCCCTAGTTGCTGCCAGCTTTTCTTTTGGAAAAATCCAGCAACGATTGCATCATTCTAGCTAGGCTCCCACTTTCTGCCAGGGTGAGTGGCTGCCAAGGGAGGCCATTTGCCATGGGAAAAAGAAGTCATTTCCCCAGGGTCTGGGTGTCAGATGAAAGGTGGCCTTTGGGGTTCTGAGGACTTGTAGGGTAGTACTTACTGGCTAGAGTAGAGGAAATGGATTCTATTTGAATATCTGTCTAGAGGCTTTGCCCCACAGGTCCTGGTTGTCCTTGATGGGCTGCAGCTGTGAGCATTGAAGAGAACTGGGATAAAAGGGGGCGGCGTAGCCATTCAGGGAGAGCCTTGAAGGAGCCCTGAACTGGGAAAGAACAGCATGCAGAAGAAAGCGTCTGTGCTGTGAAGATCTGCAGCCATAAGAACACACCGAGGAGGTATGGACTTTAGCAATCTGAGAACAGCATGATGGGACTCTAGAGAAATAGAAGAACAACAAGTGGCAGCTTTCGATTTGGAGCAATCCAGCAAAGCTTGCAAATTTCTTGCTGGGCACCACCCTCTTGGTCAGGGCGAGTGGCCAGAAATGGAGGCCATTTTCCATGGGGAAAACGAAGTCATTGGCCCAGGCTCTGGGTGTCAGATGACAGGTGGCATCTGGGGCTCTAAGGACTTGCAGGGTCCTAGTTGCTGGCAGCTTTCGTTCTGGAAGGATCCAGCACAGTTTGTAGATTCCTGGCTTGGCACTGCCCTGCCTGCCAGGCCAAGTGGCCACAAATGAAGGCCATTTTCCATGGGAAAAACGAAGTCCTTTCCCCAGGGTCTCAGGAATATGTTCAAGGTGGCGTTTGAGGCTCTAAGTACTTCCAGGGCCCTAGTTGCTGCCAGCTTTTCTTTTGGAAAAATCCAGCAACGATTGCATCATTCTAGCTAGGCTCCCACTTTCTGCCAGGGTGAGTGGCTGCCAAGGGAGGCCATTTGCCATGGGAAAAAGAAGTCCTTTCCCCAGGGTCTGGGTGTCAGATGAAAGGTGGCCTTTGGGGTTCTGAGGACTTGTAGGGTAGTACTTACTGGCTAGAGTAGAGGAAATGGATTCTATTTGAATATCTGTCCCACAGGTCCTGGTTGTCCTTGATGGGCTGCAGCTGTGAGCATTGAAGAGAACTGGGATAAAAGGGGGCGGCGTAGCCATTCAGGGAGAGCCTTGAAGGAGCCCTGAACTGGGAAAGAACAGCATGCAGAAGAAAGCGTCTGTGCTGTGAAGATCTGCAGCCATAAGAACACACCGAGGAGGTATGGACTTTAGCAATCTGAGAACAGCATGATGGGACTCTAGAGAAATAGAACAACAACAAGTGGTAGCTTTAGATTTGGAGCAATCCAGCAAAGCTTGCAAATTTCTTGCTGGGCACCACCCTCTTGGTCAGGGCGAGTGGCCAGAAATGGAGGCCATTTTCCATGGGGAAAACGAAGTCATTGGCCCAGGCTCTGGGTGTCAGATGACTGGTGGCATCTGGGGCTCTAAGGACTTGCAGGGTCCTAGTTGCTGGCAGCTTTTGTTCTGGAAGGATCCAGCAGAGTTTGTAGATTCCTGGCTTGGCACTGCCCTGCCTGCCAGGCCAAGTGGCCACAAATGAAGGCCATTTCCCATGGGAAAAACGAAGTCCTTTCCCCAGGGTCTCAGGAATATGTTCAAGGTGGCGTTTGAGGCTCTAAGTACTTCCAGGGCCCTAGTTGCTGCCAGCTTTTCTTTTGGAAAAATCCAGCAACGATTGCATCATTCTAGCTAGGCTCCCACTTTCTGCCAGGGTGAGTGGCTGCCAAGGGAGGCCATTTGCCATGGGAAAAAGAAGTCCTTTCCCCAGGGTCTGGGTGTCAGATGAAAGGTGGCCTTTGGGGTTCTGAGGACTTGTAGGGTAGTACTTACTGGCTAGAGTAGAGGAAATGGATTCTATTTGAATATCTGTCTAGAGGCTTTGCCCCACAGGTCCTGGTTGTCCTTGATGGGCTGCAGCTGTGAGCATTGAAGAGAACTGGGATAAAAGGGGGCGGCGTAGCCATTCAGGGAGAGCCTTGAAGGAGCCCTGAACTGGGAAAGAACAGCATGCAGAAGAAAGCGTCTGTGCTGTGAAGATCTGCAGCCATAAGAACACACCGAGGAGGTATGGACTTTAGCAATCTGAGAACAGCATGATGGGACTCTAGAGAAATAGAACAACAACAAGTGGCAGCTTTAGATTTGGAGCAATCCAGCAAAGCTTGCAAATTTCTTGCTGGGCACCACCCTCTTGGTCAGGGCGAGTGGCCAGAAATGGAGGCCGTTTTCCATGGGGAAAACGAAGTCATTGGCCCAGGCTCTGGGTGTCAGATGACTGGTGGCATCTGGGGCTCTAAGGACTTGCAGGGTCCTAGTTGCTGGCAGCTTTCGTTCTGGAAGGATCCAGCAGAGTTTGTAGATTCCTGGCTTGGCACTGCCCTGCCTGCCAGGCCAAGTGGCCACAAATGAAGGCCATTTTCCATGGGAAAAACGAAGTCCTTTCCCCAGGGTCTCAGGAATATGTTCAAGGTGGCGTTTGAGGCTCTAAGTACTTCCAGGGCCCTAGTTGCTGGCAGCTTTTCTTTTGGAAAAATCCAGCAACGATTGCATCATTCTAGCTAGGCTCCCACTTTCTGCCAGGGTGAGTGGCTGCCAAGGGAGGCCATTTGCCATGGGAAAAAGAAGTCCTTTCCCCAGGGTCTGGGTGTCAGATGAAAGGTGGCCTTTGGGGTTCTGAGGACTTGTAGGGTAGTACTTACTGGCTAGAGTAGAGGAAATGGATTCTATTTGAATATCTGTCTAGAGGCTTTGCCCCACAGGTCCTGGTTGTCCTTGATGGGCTGCAGCTGTGAGCATTGAAGAGAACTGGGATAAAAGGGGGCGGCGTAGCCATTCAGGGAGAGCCTTGAAGGAGCCCTGAACTGGGAAAGAACAGCATGCAGAAGAAAGCGTCTGTGCTGTGAAGATCTGCAGCCATAAGAACACACCGAGGAGGTATGGACTTTAGCAATCTGAGAACAGCATGATGGGACTCTAGAGAAATAGAACAACAACAAGTGGTAGCTTTAGATTTGGAGCAATCCAGCAAAGCTTGCAAATTTCTTGCTGGGCACCACCCTCTTGGTCAGGGCGAGTGGCCAGAAATGGAGGCCATTTTCCATGGGGAAAACGAAGTCATTGGCCCAGGCTCTGGGTGTCAGATGACTGGTGGCATCTGGGGCTGTAAGGACTTGCAGGGTCCTAGTTGCTGGCAGCTTTCGTTCTGGAAGGATCCAGCAGAGTTTGTAGATTCCTGGCTTGGCACTGCCCTGCCTGCCAGGCAGAGTGGCCAGAAATGAAGGCCATTTTCCATGGGAAAAACGAAGTCCTTTCCCCAGGGTCTCAGGAATATGTTCAAGGTGGCGTTTGAGGCTCTAAGTACTTCCAGGGCCCTAGTTGCTGCCAGCTTTTCTTTTGGAAAAATCCAGCAACGATTGCATCATTCTAGCTAGGCTCCCACTTTCTGCCAGGGTGAGTGGCTGCCAAGGGAGGCCATTTGCCATGGGAAAAAGAAGTCCTTTCCCCAGGGTCTGGGTGTCAGATGAAAGGTGGCCTTTGGGGTTCTGAGGACTTGTAGGGTAGTACTTACTGGCTAGAGTAGAGGAAATGGATTCTATTTGAATATCTGTCCCACAGGTCCTGGTTGTCCTTGATGGGCTGCAGCTGTGAGCATTGAAGAGAACTGGGATAAAAGGGGGCGGCGTAGCCATTCAGGGAGAGCCTTGAAGGAGCCCTGAACTGGGAAAGAACAGCATGCAGAAGAAAGCGTCTGTGCTGTGAAGATCTGCAGCCATAAGAACACACCGAGGAGGTATGGACTTTAGCAATCTGAGAACAGCATGATGGGACTCTAGAGAAATAGAACAACAACAAGTGGCAGCTTTCGATTTGGAGCAATCCAGCAAAGCTTGCAAATTTCTTGCTGGGCACCACCCTCTTGGTCAGGGCGAGTGGCCAGAAATGGAGGCCATTTTCCATGGGGAAAACGAAGTCATTGGCCCAGGCTCTGGGTGTCAGATGACTGGTGGCATCTGGGGCTCTAAGGACTTGCAGGGTCCTAGTTGCTGGCAGCTTTCGTTCTGGAAGGATCCAGCAGAGTTTGTAGATTCCTGGCTTGGCACTGCCCTGCCTGCCAGGCCAAGTGGCCACAAATGAAGGCCATTTTCCATGGGAAAAACGAAGTCCTTTCCCCAGGGTCTCAGTAATATGTTCAAGGTGGCGTTTGAGGCTCTAAGTACTTCCAGGGCCCTAGTTGCTGCCAGCTTTTCTTTTGGAAAAATCCAGCAACGATTGCATCATTCTAGCTAGGCTCCCACTTTCTGCCAGGGTGAGTGGCTGCCAAGGGAGGCCATTTGCCATGGGAAAAAGAAGTCCTTTCCCCAGGGTCTGGGTGTCAGATGAAAGGTGGCCTTTGGGGTTCTGAGGACTTGTAGGGTAGTACTTACTGGCTAGAGTAGAGGAAATGGATTCTATTTGAATATCTGTCCCACAGGTCCTGGTTGTCCTTGATGGGCTGCAGCTGTGAGCATTGAAGAGAACTGGGATAAAAGGGGGCGGCGTAGCCATTCAGGGAGAGCCTTGAAGGAGCCCTGAACTGGGAAAGAACAGCATGCAGAAGAAAGCGTCTGTGCTGTGAAGATCTGCAGCCATAAGAACACACCGAGGAGGTATGGACTTTAGCAATCTGAGAACAGCATGATGGGACTCTAGAGAAATAGAACAACAACAAGTGGCAGCTTTAGATTTGGAGCAATCCAGCAAAGCTTGCAAATTTCTTGCTGGGCACCACCCTCTTGGTCAGGGCGAGTGGCCAGAAATGGAGGCAATTTTCCATGGGGAAAACAAAGTCATTGGCCCAGGCTCTGGGTGTCAGATGACTGGTGGCATCTGGGGCTCTAAGGACTTGCAGGGTCCTAGTTGCTGGCAGCTTTCGTTCTGGAAGGATCCAGCAGAGTTTGTAGATTCCTGGCTTGGCACCGCCCTGCCTGCCAGGCCAAGTGGCCACAAATGAAGGCCATTTTCCATGGGAAAAAGAAGTCCTTTCCCCAGGGTCTCAGGAATATGTTCAAGGTGGCGTTTGAGGCTCTAAGTACTTCCAGGGCCCTAGTTGCTGCCAGCTTTTCTTTTGGAAAAATCCAGCAACGATTGCATCATTCTAGCTAGGCTCCCACTTTCTGCCAGGGTGAGTGGCTGCCAAGGGAGGCCATTTGCCATGGGAAAAAGAAGTCCTTTCCCCAGGGTCTGGGTGTCAGATGAAAGGTGGCCTTTGGGGTTCTGAGGACTTGTAGGGTAGTACTTACTGGCTAGAGTAGAGGAAATGGATTCTATTTGAATATCTGTCCCACAGGTCCTGGTTGTCCTTGATGGGCTGCAGCTGTGAGCATTGAAGAGAACTGGGATAAAAGGGGGCGGCGTAGCCATTCAGGGAGAGCCTTGAAGGAGCCCTGAACTGGGAAAGAACAGCATGCAGAAGAAAGCGTCTGTGCTGTGAAGATCTGCAGCCATAAGAACACACCGAGGAGGTATGGACTTTAGCAATCTGAGAACAGCATGATGGGACTCTAGAGAAATAGAACAACAACAAGTGGCAGCTTTCGATTTGGAGCAATCCAGCAAAGCTTGCAAATTTCTTGCTGGGCACCACCCTCTTGGTCAGGGCGAGTGGCCAGAAATGGAGGCCATTTTCCATGGGGAAAACGAAGTCATTGGCCCAGGCTCTGGGTGTCAGATGACTGGTGGCATCTGGGGCTCTAAGGACTTGCAGGGTCCTAGTTGCTGGCAGCTTTCGTTCTGGAAGGATCCAGCAGAGTTTGTAGATTCCTGGCTTGGCACTGCCCTGCCTGCCAGGCCAAGTGGCCACAAATGAAGGCCATTTTCCATGGGAAAAACGAAGTCCTTTCCCCAGGGTCTCAGTAATATGTTCAAGGTGGCGTTTGAGGCTCTAAGTACTTCCAGGGCCCTAGTTGCTGCCAGCTTTTCTTTTGGAAAAATCCAGCAACGATTGCATCATTCTAGCTAGGCTCCCACTTTCTGCCAGGGTGAGTGGCTGCCAAGGGAGGCCATTTGCCATGGGAAAAAGAAGTCATTTCCCCAGGGTCTGGGTGTCAGATGAAAGGTGGCCTTTGGGGTTCTGAGGACTTGTAGGGTAGTACTTACTGGCTAGAGTAGAGGAAATGGATTCTATTTGAATATCTGTCTAGAGGCTTTGCCCCACAGGTCCTGGTTGTCCTTGATGGGCTGCAGCTGTGAGCATTGAAGAGAACTGGGATAAAAGGGGGCGGCGTAGCCATTCAGGGAGAGCCTTGAAGGAGCCCTGAACTGGGAAAGAACAGCATGCAGAAGAAAGCGTCTGTGCTGTGAAGATCTGCAGCCATAAGAACACACCGAGGAGGTATGGACTTTAGCAATCTGAGAACAGCATTATGGGACTCTAGAGAAATAAAACAACAACAAGTGGCAGCTTTCGATTTGGAGCAATCCAGCAAAGCTTGCAAATTTCTTGCTGGGCACCACCCTCTTGGTCAGGGCGAGTGGCCAGAAATGGAGGCCATTTTCCATGGGGAAAACGAAGTCATTGGCCCAGGCTCTGGGTGTCAGATGACAGGTGGCATCTGGGGCTCTAAGGACTTGCAGGGTCCTAGTTGCTGGCAGCTTTCGTTCTGGAAGGATCCAGCACAGTTTGTAGATTCCTGGCTTGGCACTGCCCTGCCTGCCAGGCCAAGTGGCCACAAATGAAGGCCATTTTCCATGGGAAAAACGAAGTCCTTTCCCCAGGGTCTCAGGAATATGTTCAAGGTGGCGTTTGAGGCTCTAAGTACTTCCAGGGCCCTAGTTGCTGCCAGCTTTTCTTTTGGAAAAATCCAGCAACGATTGCATCATTCTAGCTAGGCTCCCACTTTCTGCCAGGGTGAGTGGCTGCCAAGGGAGGCCATTTGCCATGGGAAAAAGAAGTCCTTTCCCCAGGGTCTGGGTGTCAGATGAAAGGTGGCCTTTGGGGTTCTGAGGACTTGTAGGGTAGTACTTACTGGCTAGAGTAGAGGAAATGGATTCTATTTGAATATCTGTCCCACAGGTCCTGGTTGTCCTTGATGGGCTGCAGCTGTGAGCATTGAAGAGAACTGGGATAAAAGGGGGCGGCGTAGCCATTCAGGGAGAGCCTTGAAGGAGCCCTGAACTGGGAAAGAACAGCATGCAGAAGAAAGCGTCTGTGCTGTGAAGATCTGCAGCCATAAGAACACACCGAGGAGGTATGGACTTTAGCAATCTGAGAACAGCATGATGGGACTCTAGAGAAATAGAACAACAACAAGTGGTAGCTTTAGATTTGGAGCAATCCAGCAAAGCTTGCAAATTTCTTGCTGGGCACCACCCTCTTGGTCAGGGCGAGTGGCCAGAAATGGAGGCCATTTTCCATGGGGAAAACGAAGTCATTGGCCCAGGCTCTGGGTGTCAGATGACTGGTGGCATCTGGGGCTCTAAGGACTTGCAGGGTCCTAGTTGCTGGCAGCTTTTGTTCTGGAAGGATCCAGCAGAGTTTGTAGATTCCTGGCTTGGCACTGCCCTGCCTGCCAGGCCAAGTGGCCACAAATGAAGGCCATTTCCCATGGGAAAAACGAAGTCCTTTCCCCAGGGTCTCAGGAATATGTTCAAGGTGGCGTTTGAGGCTCTAAGTACTTCCAGGGCCCTAGTTGCTGCCAGCTTTTCTTTTGGAAAAATCCAGCAACGATTGCATCATTCTAGCTAGGCTCCCACTTTCTGCCAGGGTGAGTGGCTGCCAAGGGAGGCCATTTGCCATGGGAAAAAGAAGTCCTTTCCCCAGGGTCTGGGTGTCAGATGAAAGGTGGCCTTTGGGGTTCTGAGGACTTGTAGGGTAGTACTTACTGGCTAGAGTAGAGGAAATGGATTCTATTTGAATATCTGTCTAGAGGCTTTGCCCCACAGGTCCTGGTTGTCCTTGATGGGCTGCAGCTGTGAGCATTGAAGAGAACTGGGATAAAAGGGGGCGGCGTAGCCATTCAGGGAGAGCCTTGAAGGAGCCCTGAACTGGGAAAGAACAGCATGCAGAAGAAAGCGTCTGTGCTGTGAAGATCTGCAGCCATAAGAACACACCGAGGAGGTATGGACTTTAGCAATCTGAGAACAGCATGATGGGACTCTAGAGAAATAGAACAACAACAAGTGGCAGCTTTAGATTTGGAGCAATCCAGCAAAGCTTGCAAATTTCTTGCTGGGCACCACCCTCTTGGTCAGGGCGAGTGGCCAGAAATGGAGGCCGTTTTCCATGGGGAAAACGAAGTCATTGGCCCAGGCTCTGGGTGTCAGATGACTGGTGGCATCTGGGGCTCTAAGGACTTGCAGGGTCCTAGTTGCTGGCAGCTTTCGTTCTGGAAGGATCCAGCAGAGTTTGTAGATTCCTGGCTTGGCACTGCCCTGCCTGCCAGGCCAAGTGGCCACAAATGAAGGCCATTTTCCATGGGAAAAACGAAGTCCTTTCCCCAGGGTCTCAGGAATATGTTCAAGGTGGCGTTTGAGGCTCTAAGTACTTCCAGGGCCCTAGTTGCTGGCAGCTTTTCTTTTGGAAAAATCCAGCAACGATTGCATCATTCTAGCTAGGCTCCCACTTTCTGCCAGGGTGAGTGGCTGCCAAGGGAGGCCATTTGCCATGGGAAAAAGAAGTCCTTTCCCCAGGGTCTGGGTGTCAGATGAAAGGTGGCCTTTGGGGTTCTGAGGACTTGTAGGGTAGTACTTACTGGCTAGAGTAGAGGAAATGGATTCTATTTGAATATCTGTCTAGAGGCTTTGCCCCACAGGTCCTGGTTGTCCTTGATGGGCTGCAGCTGTGAGCATTGAAGAGAACTGGGATAAAAGGGGGCGGCGTAGCCATTCAGGGAGAGCCTTGAAGGAGCCCTGAACTGGGAAAGAACAGCATGCAGAAGAAAGCGTCTGTGCTGTGAAGATCTGCAGCCATAAGAACACACCGAGGAGGTATGGACTTTAGCAATCTGAGAACAGCATGATGGGACTCTAGAGAAATAAAACAACAAGAAGTGGCAGCTTTAGATTTGGAGCAATCCAGCAAAGCTTGCAAATTTCTTGCTGGGCACCACCCTCTTGGTCAGGGCGAGTGGCCAGAAATGGAGGCAATTTTCCATGGGGAAAACAAAGTCATTGGCCCAGGCTCTGGGTGTCAGATGACTGGTGGCATCTGGGGCTCTAAGGACTTGCAGGGTCCTAGTTGCTGGCAGCTTTCGTTCTGGAAGGATCCAGCAGAGTTTGTAGATTCCTGGCTTGGCACCGCCCTGCCTGCCAGGCCAAGTGGCCACAAATGAAGGCCATTTTCCATGGGAAAAAGAAGTCCTTTCCCCAGGGTCTCAGGAATATGTTCAAGGTGGCGTTTGAGGCTCTAAGTACTTCCAGGGCCCTAGTTGCTGCCAGCTTTTCTTTTGGAAAAATCCAGCAACGATTGCATCATTCTAGCTAGGCTCCCACTTTCTGCCAGGGTGAGTGGCTGCCAAGGGAGGCCATTTGCCATGGGAAAAAGAAGTCCTTTCCCCAGGGTCTGGGTGTCAGATGAAAGGTGGCCTTTGGGGTTCTGAGGACTTGTAGGGTAGTACTTACTGGCTAGAGTAGAGGAAATGGATTCTATTTGAATATCTGTCCCACAGGTCCTGGTTGTCCTTGATGGGCTGCAGCTGTGAGCATTGAAGAGAACTGGGATAAAAGGGGGCGGCGTAGCCATTCAGGGAGAGCCTTGAAGGAGCCCTGAACTGGGAAAGAACAGCATGCAGAAGAAAGCGTCTGTGCTGTGAAGATCTGCAGCCATAAGAACACACCGAGGAGGTATGGACTTTAGCAATCTGAGAACAGCATGATGGGACTCTAGAGAAATAGAACAACAACAAGTGGCAGCTTTCGATTTGGAGCAATCCAGCAAAGCTTGCAAATTTCTTGCTGGGCACCACCCTCTTGGTCAGGGCGAGTGGCCAGAAATGGAGGCCATTTTCCATGGGGAAAACAAAGTCATTGGCCCAGGCTCTGGGTGTCAGATGACTGGTGGCATCTGGGGCTCTAAGGACTTGCAGGGTCCTAGTTGCTGGCAGCTTTCGTTCTGGAAGGATCCAGCAGAGTTTGTAGATTCCTGGCTTGGCACTGCCCTGCCTGCCAGGCCAAGTGGCCACAAATGAAGGCCATTTTCCATGGGAAAAAGAAGTCCTTTCCCCAGGGTCTCAGTAATATGTTCAAGGTGGCGTTTGAGGCTCTAAGTACTTCCAGGGCCCTAGTTGCTGGCAGCTTTTCTTTTGGAAAAATCCAGCAACGATTGCATCATTCTAGCTAGGCTCCCACTTTCTGCCAGGGTGAGTGGCTGCCAAGGGAGGCCATTTGCCATGGGAAAAAGAAGTCCTTTCCCCAGGGTCTGGGTGTCAGATGAAAGGTGGCCTTTGGGGTTCTGAGGACTTGTAGGGTAGTACTTACTGGCTAGAGTAGAGGAAATGGATTCTATTTGAATATCTGTCCCACAGGTCCTGGTTGTCCTTGATGGGCTGCAGCTGTGAGCATTGAAGAGAACTGGGATAAAAGGGGGCGGCTTAGCCATTCAGGGAGAGCCTTGAAGGAGCCCTGAACTGGGAAAGAACAGCATGCAGAAGAAAGCGTCTGTGCTGTGAAGATCTGCAGCCATAAGAACACACCGAGGAGGTATGGACTTTAGCAATCTGAGAACAGCATGATGGGACTCTAGAGAAATAGAACAACAACAAGTGGTAGCTTTAGATTTGGAGCAATCCAGCAAAGCTTGCAAATTTCTTGCTGGGCACCACCCTCTTGGTCAGGGCGAGTGGCCAGAAATGGAGGCCATTTTCCATGGGGAAAACGAAGTCATTGGCCCAGGCTCTGGGTGTCAGATGACTGGTGGCATCTGGGGCTGTAAGGACTTGCAGGGTCCTAGTTGCTGGCAGCTTTCGTTCTGGAAGGATCCAGCACAGTTTGTAGATTCCTGGCTTGGCACTGCCCTGCCTGCCAGGCAGAGTGGCCAGAAATGAAGGCCATTTTCCATGGGAAAAACGAAGTCCTTTCCCCAGGGTCTCAGGAATATGTTCAAGGTGGCGTTTGAGGCTCTAAGTACTTCCAGGGCCCTAGTTGCTGCCAGCTTTTCTTTTGGAAAAATCCAGCAACGATTGCATCATTCTAGCTAGGCTCCCACTTTCTGCCAGGGTGAGTGGCTGCCAAGGGAGGCCATTTGCCATGGGAAAAAGAAGTCCTTTCCCCAGGGTCTGGGTGTCAGATGAAAGGTGGCCTTTGGGGTTCTGAGGACTTGTAGGGTAGTACTTACTGGCTAGAGTAGAGGAAATGGATTCTATTTGAATATCTGTCCCACAGGTCCTGGTTGTCCTTGATGGGCTGCAGCTGTGAGCATTGAAGAGAACTGGGATAAAAGGGGGCGGCGTAGCCATTCAGGGAGAGCCTTGAAGGAGCCCTGAACTGGGAAAGAACAGCATGCAGAAGAAAGCGTCTGTGCTGTGAAGATCTGCAGCCATAAGAACACACCGAGGAGGTATGGACTTTAGCAATCTGAGAACAGCATGATGGGACTCTAGAGAAATAGAACAACAACAAGTGGCAGCTTTAGATTTGGAGCAATCCAGCAAAGCTTGCAAATTTCTTGCTGGGCACCACCCTCTTGGTCAGGGCGAGTGGCCAGAAATGGAGGCAATTTTCCATGGGGAAAACAAAGTCATTGGCCCAGGCTCTGGGTGTCAGATGACTGGTGGCATCTGGGGCTCTAAGGACTTGCAGGGTCCTAGTTGCTGGCAGCTTTCGTTCTGGAAGGATCCAGCAGAGTTTGTAGATTCCTGGCTTGGCACTGCCCTGCCTGCCAGGCCAAGTGGCCACAAATGAAGGCCATTTTCCATGGGAAAAACGAAGTCCTTTCCCCAGGGTCTCAGTAATATGTTCAAGGTGGCGTTTGAGGCTCTAAGTACTTGCAGGGCCCTAGTTGCTGCCAGCTTTTCTTTTGGAAAAATCCAGCAACGATTGCATCATTCTAGCTAGGCTCCCACTTTCTGCCAGGGTGAGTGGCTGCCAAGGGAGGCCATTTGCCATGGGAAAAAGAAGTCCTTTCCCCAGGGTCTGGGTGTCAGATGAAAGGTGGCCTTTGGGGTTCTGAGGACTTGTAGGGTAGTACTTACTGGCTAGAGTAGAGGAAATGGATTCTATTTGAATATCTGTCTAGAGGCTTTGCCCCACAGGTCCTGGTTGTCCTTGATGGGCTGCAGCTGTGAGCATTGAAGAGAACTGGGATAAAAGGGGGCGGCGTAGCCATTCAGGGAGAGCCTTGAAGGAGCCCTGAACTGGGAAAGAACAGCATGCAGAAGAAAGCGTCTGTGCTGTGAAGATCTGCAGCCATAAGAACACACCGAGGAGGTATGGACTTTAGCAATCTGAGAACAGCATGATGGGACTCTAGAGAAATAGAACAACAACAAGTGGCAGCTTTCGATTTGGAGCAATCCAGCAAAGCTTGCAAATTTCTTGCTGGGCACCACCCTCTTGGTCAGGGCGAGTGGCCAGAAATGGAGGCCATTTTCCATGGGGAAAACAAAGTCATTGGCCCAGGCTCTGGGTGTCAGATGACTGGTGGCATCTGGGGCTCTAAGGACTTGCAGGGTCCTAGTTGCTGGCAGCTTTCGTTCTGGAAGGATCCAGCAGAGTTTGTAGATTCCTGGCTTGGCACTGCCCTGCCTGCCAGGCCAAGTGGCCACAAATGAAGGCCATTTTCCATGGGAAAAAGAAGTCCTTTCCCCAGGGTCTCAGTAATATGTTCAAGGTGGCGTTTGAGGCTCTAAGTACTTCCAGGGCCCTAGTTGCTGGCAGCTTTTCTTTTGGAAAAATCCAGCAACGATTGCATCATTCTAGCTAGGCTCCCACTTTCTGCCAGGGTGAGTGGCTGCCAAGGGAGGCCATTTGCCATGGGAAAAAGAAGTCCTTTCCCCAGGGTCTGGGTGTCAGATGAAAGGTGGCCTTTGGGGTTCTGAGGACTTGTAGGGTAGTACTTACTGGCTAGAGTAGAGGAAATGGATTCTATTTGAATATCTGTCCCACAGGTCCTGGTTGTCCTTGATGGGCTGCAGCTGTGAGCATTGAAGAGAACTGGGATAAAAGGGGGCGGCTTAGCCATTCAGGGAGAGCCTTGAAGGAGCCCTGAACTGGGAAAGAACAGCATGCAGAAGAAAGCGTCTGTGCTGTGAAGATCTGCAGCCATAAGAACACACCGAGGAGGTATGGACTTTAGCAATCTGAGAACAGCATGATGGGACTCTAGAGAAATAGAACAACAACAAGTGGTAGCTTTAGATTTGGAGCAATCCAGCAAAGCTTGCAAATTTCTTGCTGGGCACCACCCTCTTGGTCAGGGCGAGTGGCCAGAAATGGAGGCCATTTTCCATGGGGAAAACGAAGTCATTGGCCCAGGCTCTGGGTGTCAGATGACTGGTGGCATCTGGGGCTGTAAGGACTTGCAGGGTCCTAGTTGCTGGCAGCTTTCGTTCTGGAAGGATCCAGCACAGTTTGTAGATTCCTGGCTTGGCACTGCCCTGCCTGCCAGGCAGAGTGGCCAGAAATGAAGGCCATTTTCCATGGGAAAAACGAAGTCCTTTCCCCAGGGTCTCAGGAATATGTTCAAGGTGGCGTTTGAGGCTCTAAGTACTTCCAGGGCCCTAGTTGCTGGCAGCTTTTCTTTTGGAAAAATCCAGCAACGATTGCATCATTCTAGCTAGGCTCCCACTTTCTGCCAGGGTGAGTGGCTGCCAAGGGAGGCCATTTGCCATGGGAAAAAGAAGTCCTTTCCCCAGGGTCTGGGTGTCAGATGAAAGGTGGCCTTTGGGGTTCTGAGGACTTGTAGGGTAGTACTTACTGGCTAGAGTAGAGGAAATGGATTCTATTTGAATATCTGTCCCACAGGTCCTGGTTGTCCTTGATGGGCTGCAGCTGTGAGCATTGAAGAGAACTGGGATAAAAGGGGGCGGCGTAGCCATTCAGGGAGAGCCTTGAAGGAGCCCTGAACTGGGAAAGAACAGCATGCAGAAGAAAGCGTCTGTGCTGTGAAGATCTGCAGCCATAAGAACACACCGAGGAGGTATGGACTTTAGCAATCTGAGAACAGCATGATGGGACTCTAGAGAAATAGAACAACAACAAGTGGTAGCTTTAGATTTGGAGCAATCCAGCAAAGCTTGCAAATTTCTTGCTGGGCACCACCCTCTTGGTCAGGGCGAGTGGCCAGAAATGGAGGCCATTTTCCATGGGGAAAACGAAGGCATTGGCCCAGGCTCTGGGTGTCAGATGACTGGTGGCATCTGGGGCTCTAAGGACTTGCAGGGTCCTAGTTGCTGGCAGCTTTCGTTCTGGAAGGATCCAGCAGAGTTTGTAGATTCCTGGCTTGGCACTGCCCTGCCTGCCAGGCAGAGTGGCCACAAATGAAGGCCATTTTCCATGGGAAAAACGAAGTCCTTTCCCCAGGGTCTCAGGAATATGTTCAAGGTGGCGTTTGAGGCTCTAAGTACTTCCAGGGCCCTAGTTGCTGCCAGCTTTTCTTTTGGAAAAATCCAGCAACGATTGCATCATTCTAGCTAGGCTCCCACTTTCTGCCAGGGTGAGTGGCTGCCAAGGGAGGCCATTTGCCATGGGAAAAAGAAGTCCTTTCCCCAGGGTCTGGGTGTCAGATGAAAGGTGGCCTTTGGGGTTCTGAGGACTTGTAGGGTAGTACTTACTGGCTAGAGTAGAGGAAATGGATTCTATTTGAATATCTGTCTAGAGGCTTTGCCCCACAGGTCCTGGTTGTCCTTGATGGGCTGCAGCTGTGAGCATTGAAGAGAACTGGGATAAAAGGGGGCGGCGTAGCCATTCAGGGAGAGCCTTGAAGGAGCCCTGAACTGGGAAAGAACAGCATGCAGAAGAAAGCGTCTGTGCTGTGAAGATCTGCAGCCATAAGAACACACCGAGGAGGTATGGACTTTAGCAATCTGAGAACAGCATGATGGGACTCTAGAGAAATAGAACAACAACAAGTGGCAGCTTTAGATTTGGAGCAATCCAGCAAAGCTTGCAAATTTCTTGCTGGGCACCACCCTCTTGGTCAGGGCGAGTGGCCAGAAATGGAGGCCATTTTCCATGGGGAAAACGAAGTCATTGGCCCAGGCTCTGGGTGTCAGATGACTGGTGGCATCTGGGGCTGTAAGGACTTGCAGGGTCCTAGTTGCTGGCAGCTTTCGTTCTGGAAGGATCCAGCAGAGTTTGTAGATTCCTGGCTTGGCACTGCCCTGCCTGCCAGGCCAAGTGGCCACAAATGAAGGCCATTTTCCATGGGAAAAACGAAGTCCTTTCCCCAGGGTCTCAGGAATATGTTCAAGGTGGCGTTTGAGGCTCTAAGTACTTCCAGGGCCCTAGTTGCTGCCAGCTTTTCTTTTGGAAAAATCCAGCAACGATTGCATCATTCTAGCTAGGCTCCCACTTTCTGCCAGGGTGAGTGGCTGCCAAGGGAGGCCATTTGCCATGGGAAAAAGAAGTCCTTTCCCCAGGGTCTGGGTGTCAGATGAAAGGTGGCCTTTGGGGTTCTGAGGACTTGTAGGGTAGTACTTACTGGCTAGAGTAGAGGAAATGGATTCTATTTGAATATCTGTCTAGAGGCTTTGCCCCACAGGTCCTGGTTGTCCTTGATGGGCTGCAGCTGTGAGCATTGAAGAGAACTGGGATAAAAGGGGGCGGCGTAGCCATTCAGGGAGAGCCTTGAAGGAGCCCTGAACTGGGAAAGAACAGCATGCAGAAGAAAGCGTCTGTGCTGTGAAGATCTGCAGCCATAAGAACACACCGAGGAGGTATGGACTTTAGCAATCTGAGAACAGCATGATGGGACTCTAGAGAAATAAAACAACAAGAAGTGGCAGCTTTAGATTTGGAGCAATCCAGCAAAGCTTGCAAATTTCTTGCTGGGCACCACCCTCTTGGTCAGGGCGAGTGGCCAGAAATGGAGGCCATTTTCCATGGGGAAAACAAAGTCATTGGCCCAGGCTCTGGGTGTCAGATGACTGGTGGCATCTGGGGCTCTAAGGACTTGCAGGGTCCTAGTTGCTGGCAGCTTTCGTTCTGGAAGGATCCAGCAGAGTTTGTAGATTCCTGGCTTGGCACCGCCCTGCCTGCCAGGCCAAGTGGCCACAAATGAAGGCCATTTTCCATGGGAAAAAGAAGTCCTTTCCCCAGGGTCTCAGGAATATGTTCAAGGTGGCGTTTGAGGCTCTAAGTACTTCCAGGGCCCTAGTTGCTGCCAGCTTTTCTTTTGGAAAAATCCAGCAACGATTGCATCATTCTAGCTAGGCTCCCACTTTCTGCCAGGGTGAGTGGCTGCCAAGGGAGGCCATTTGCCATGGGAAAAAGAAGTCCTTTCCCCAGGGTCTGGGTGTCAGATGAAAGGTGGCCTTTGGGGTTCTGAGGACTTGTAGGGTAGTACTTACTGGCTAGAGTAGAGGAAATGGATTCTATTTGAATATCTGTCCCACAGGTCCTGGTTGTCCTTGATGGGCTGCAGCTGTGAGCATTGAAGAGAACTGGGATAAAAGGGGGCGGCGTAGCCATTCAGGGAGAGCCTTGAAGGAGCCCTGAACTGGGAAAGAACAGCATGCAGAAGAAAGCGTCTGTGCTGTGAAGATCTGCAGCCATAAGAACACACCGAGGAGGTATGGACTTTAGCAATCTGAGAACAGCATGATGGGACTCTAGAGAAATAGAACAACAACAAGTGGCAGCTTTCGATTTGGAGCAATCCAGCAAAGCTTGCAAATTTCTTGCTGGGCACCACCCTCTTGGTCAGGGCGAGTGGCCAGAAATGGAGGCCATTTTCCATGGGGAAAACAAAGTCATTGGCCCAGGCTCTGGGTGTCAGATGACTGGTGGCATCTGGGGCTCTAAGGACTTGCAGGGTCCTAGTTGCTGGCAGCTTTCGTTCTGGAAGGATCCAGCAGAGTTTGTAGATTCCTGGCTTGGCACTGCCCTGCCTGCCAGGCCAAGTGGCCACAAATGAAGGCCATTTTCCATGGGAAAAAGAAGTCCTTTCCCCAGGGTCTCAGTAATATGTTCAAGGTGGCGTTTGAGGCTCTAAGTACTTCCAGGGCCCTAGTTGCTGGCAGCTTTTCTTTTGGAAAAATCCAGCAACGATTGCATCATTCTAGCTAGGCTCCCACTTTCTGCCAGGGTGAGTGGCTGCCAAGGGAGGCCATTTGCCATGGGAAAAAGAAGTCCTTTCCCCAGGGTCTGGGTGTCAGATGAAAGGTGGCCTTTGGGGTTCTGAGGACTTGTAGGGTAGTACTTACTGGCTAGAGTAGAGGAAATGGATTCTATTTGAATATCTGTCCCACAGGTCCTGGTTGTCCTTGATGGGCTGCAGCTGTGAGCATTGAAGAGAACTGGGATAAAAGGGGGCGGCTTAGCCATTCAGGGAGAGCCTTGAAGGAGCCCTGAACTGGGAAAGAACAGCATGCAGAAGAAAGCGTCTGTGCTGTGAAGATCTGCAGCCATAAGAACACACCGAGGAGGTATGGACTTTAGCAATCTGAGAACAGCATGATGGGACTCTAGAGAAATAGAACAACAACAAGTGGTAGCTTTAGATTTGGAGCAATCCAGCAAAGCTTGCAAATTTCTTGCTGGGCACCACCCTCTTGGTCAGGGCGAGTGGCCAGAAATGGAGGCCATTTTCCATGGGGAAAACGAAGTCATTGGCCCAGGCTCTGGGTGTCAGATGACTGGTGGCATCTGGGGCTCTAAGGACTTGCAGGGTCCTAGTTGCTGGCAGCTTTCGTTCTGGAAGGATCCAGCACAGTTTGTAGATTCCTGGCTTGGCACTGCCCTGCCTGCCAGGCAGAGTGGCCAGAAATGAAGGCCATTTTCCATGGGAAAAACGAAGTCCTTTCCCCAGGGTCTCAGGAATATGTTCAAGGTGGCGTTTGAGGCTCTAAGTACTTCCAGGGCCCTAGTTGCTGCCAGCTTTTCTTTTGGAAAAATCCAGCAACGATTGCATCATTCTAGCTAGGCTCCCACTTTCTGCCAGGGTGAGTGGCTGCCAAGGGAGGCCATTTGCCATGGGAAAAAGAAGTCCTTTCCCCAGGGTCTGGGTGTCAGATGAAAGGTGGCCTTTGGGGTTCTGAGGACTTGTAGGGTAGTACTTACTGGCTAGAGTAGAGGAAATGGATTCTATTTGAATATCTGTCCCACAGGTCCTGGTTGTCCTTGATGGGCTGCAGCTGTGAGCATTGAAGAGAACTGGGATAAAAGGGGGCGGCGTAGCCATTCAGGGAGAGCCTTGAAGGAGCCCTGAACTGGGAAAGAACAGCATGCAGAAGAAAGCGTCTGTGCTGTGAAGATCTGCAGCCATAAGAACACACCGAGGAGGTATGGACTTTAGCAATCTGAGAACAGCATGATGGGACTCTAGAGAAATAGAACAACAACAAGTGGCAGCTTTCGATTTGGAGCAATCCAGCAAAGCTTGCAAATTTCTTGCTGGGCACCACCCTCTTGGTCAGGGCGAGTGGCCAGAAATGGAGGCCATTTTCCATGGGGAAAACGAAGTCATTGGCCCAGGCTCTGGGTGTCAGATGACTGGTGGCATCTGGGGCTCTAAGGACTTGCAGGGTCCTAGTTGCTGGCAGCTTTCGTTCTGGAAGGATCCAGCAGAGTTTGTAGATTCCTGGCTTGGCACTGCCCTGCCTGCCAGGCCAAGTGGCCACAAATGAAGGCCATTTTCCATGGGAAAAACGAAGTCCTTTCCCCAGGGTCTCAGTAATATGTTCAAGGTGGCGTTTGAGGCTCTAAGTACTTCCAGGGCCCTAGTTGCTGCCAGCTTTTCTTTTGGAAAAATCCAGCAACGATTGCATCATTCTAGCTAGGCTCCCACTTTCTGCCAGGGTGAGTGGCTGCCAAGGGAGGCCATTTGCCATGGGAAAAAGAAGTCCTTTCCCCAGGGTCTGGGTGTCAGATGAAAGGTGGCCTTTGGGGTTCTGAGGACTTGTAGGGTAGTACTTACTGGCTAGAGTAGAGGAAATGGATTCTATTTGAATATCTGTCCCACAGGTCCTGGTTGTCCTTGATGGGCTGCAGCTGTGAGCATTGAAGAGAACTGGGATAAAAGGGGGCGGCGTAGCCATTCAGGGAGAGCCTTGAAGGAGCCCTGAACTGGGAAAGAACAGCATGCAGAAGAAAGCGTCTGTGCTGTGAAGATCTGCAGCCATAAGAACACACCGAGGAGGTATGGACTTTAGCAATCTGAGAACAGCATGATGGGACTCTAGAGAAATAGAACAACAACAAGTGGCAGCTTTCGATTTGGAGCAATCCAGCAAAGCTTGCAAATTTCTTGCTGGGCACCACCCTCTTGGTCAGGGCGAGTGGCCAGAAATGGAGGCAATTTTCCATGGGGAAAACAAAGTCATTGGCCCAGGCTCTGGGTGTCAGATGACTGGTGGCATCTGGGGCTCTAAGGACTTGCAGGGTCCTAGTTGCTGGCAGCTTTCGTTCTGGAAGGATCCAGCAGAGTTTGTAGATTCCTGGCTTGGCACCGCCCTGCCTGCCAGGCCAAGTGGCCACAAATGAAGGCCATTTTCCATGGGAAAAAGAAGTCCTTTCCCCAGGGTCTCAGGAATATGTTCAAGGTGGCGTTTGAGGCTCTAAGTACTTCCAGGGCCCTAGTTGCTGCCAGCTTTTCTTTTGGAAAAATCCAGCAACGATTGCATCATTCTAGCTAGGCTCCCACTTTCTGCCAGGGTGAGTGGCTGCCAAGGGAGGCCATTTGCCATGGGAAAAAGAAGTCATTTCCCCAGGGTCTGGGTGTCAGATGAAAGGTGGCCTTTGGGGTTCTGAGGACTTGTAGGGTAGTACTTACTGGCTAGAGTAGAGGAAATGGATTCTATTTGAATATCTGTCTAGAGGCTTTGCCCCACAGGTCCTGGTTGTCCTTGATGGGCTGCAGCTGTGAGCATTGAAGAGAACTGGGATAAAAGGGGGCGGCGTAGCCATTCAGGGAGAGCCTTGAAGGAGCCCTGAACTGGGAAAGAACAGCATGCAGAAGAAAGCGTCTGTGCTGTGAAGATCTGCAGCCATAAGAACACACCGAGGAGGTATGGACTTTAGCAATCTGAGAACAGCATTATGGGACTCTAGAGAAATAAAACAACAACAAGTGGCAGCTTTCGATTTGGAGCAATCCAGCAAAGCTTGCAAATTTCTTGCTGGGCACCACCCTCTTGGTCAGGGCGAGTGGCCAGAAATGGAGGCCATTTTCCATGGGGAAAACGAAGTCATTGGCCCAGGCTCTGGGTGTCAGATGACAGGTGGCATCTGGGGCTCTAAGGACTTGCAGGGTCCTAGTTGCTGGCAGCTTTCGTTCTGGAAGGATCCAGCACAGTTTGTAGATTCCTGGCTTGGCACTGCCCTGCCTGCCAGGCCAAGTGGCCACAAATGAAGGCCATTTTCCATGGGAAAAACGAAGTCCTTTCCCCAGGGTCTCAGGAATATGTTCAAGGTGGCGTTTGAGGCTCTAAGTACTTCCAGGGCCCTAGTTGCTGCCAGCTTTTCTTTTGGAAAAATCCAGCAACGATTGCATCATTCTAGCTAGGCTCCCACTTTCTGCCAGGGTGAGTGGCTGCCAAGGGAGGCCATTTGCCATGGGAAAAAGAAGTCCTTTCCCCAGGGTCTGGGTGTCAGATGAAAGGTGGCCTTTGGGGTTCTGAGGACTTGTAGGGTAGTACTTACTGGCTAGAGTAGAGGAAATGGATTCTATTTGAATATCTGTCCCACAGGTCCTGGTTGTCCTTGATGGGCTGCAGCTGTGAGCATTGAAGAGAACTGGGATAAAAGGGGGCGGCGTAGCCATTCAGGGAGAGCCTTGAAGGAGCCCTGAACTGGGAAAGAACAGCATGCAGAAGAAAGCGTCTGTGCTGTGAAGATCTGCAGCCATAAGAACACACCGAGGAGGTATGGACTTTAGCAATCTGAGAACAGCATGATGGGACTCTAGAGAAATAGAACAACAACAAGTGGTAGCTTTAGATTTGGAGCAATCCAGCAAAGCTTGCAAATTTCTTGCTGGGCACCACCCTCTTGGTCAGGGCGAGTGGCCAGAAATGGAGGCCATTTTCCATGGGGAAAACGAAGTCATTGGCCCAGGCTCTGGGTGTCAGATGACTGGTGGCATCTGGGGCTCTAAGGACTTGCAGGGTCCTAGTTGCTGGCAGCTTTTGTTCTGGAAGGATCCAGCAGAGTTTGTAGATTCCTGGCTTGGCACTGCCCTGCCTGCCAGGCCAAGTGGCCACAAATGAAGGCCATTTCCCATGGGAAAAACGAAGTCCTTTCCCCAGGGTCTCAGGAATATGTTCAAGGTGGCGTTTGAGGCTCTAAGTACTTCCAGGGCCCTAGTTGCTGCCAGCTTTTCTTTTGGAAAAATCCAGCAACGATTGCATCATTCTAGCTAGGCTCCCACTTTCTGCCAGGGTGAGTGGCTGCCAAGGGAGGCCATTTGCCATGGGAAAAAGAAGTCCTTTCCCCAGGGTCTGGGTGTCAGATGAAAGGTGGCCTTTGGGGTTCTGAGGACTTGTAGGGTAGTACTTACTGGCTAGAGTAGAGGAAATGGATTCTATTTGAATATCTGTCTAGAGGCTTTGCCCCACAGGTCCTGGTTGTCCTTGATGGGCTGCAGCTGTGAGCATTGAAGAGAACTGGGATAAAAGGGGGCGGCGTAGCCATTCAGGGAGAGCCTTGAAGGAGCCCTGAACTGGGAAAGAACAGCATGCAGAAGAAAGCGTCTGTGCTGTGAAGATCTGCAGCCATAAGAACACACCGAGGAGGTATGGACTTTAGCAATCTGAGAACAGCATGATGGGACTCTAGAGAAATAGAACAACAACAAGTGGCAGCTTTCGATTTGGAGCAATCCAGCAAAGCTTGCAAATTTCTTGCTGGGCACCACCCTCTTGGTCAGGGCGAGTGGCCAGAAATGGAGGCCATTTTCCATGGGGAAAACGAAGTCATTGGCCCAGGCTCTGGGTGTCAGATGACTGGTGGCATCTGGGGCTCTAAGGACTTGCAGGGTCCTAGTTGCTGGCAGCTTTCGTTCTGGAAGGATCCAGCAGAGTTTGTAGATTCCTGGCTTGGCACTGCCCTGCCTGCCAGGCCAAGTGGCCACAAATGAAGGCCATTTTCCATGGGAAAAACGAAGTCCTTTCCCCAGGGTCTCAGGAATATGTTCAAGGTGGCGTTTGAGGCTCTAAGTACTTCCAGGGCCCTAGTTGCTGGCAGCTTTTCTTTTGGAAAAATCCAGCAACGATTGCATCATTCTAGCTAGGCTCCCACTTTCTGCCAGGGTGAGTGGCTGCCAAGGGAGGCCATTTGCCATGGGAAAAAGAAGTCCTTTCCCCAGGGTCTGGGTGTCAGATGAAAGGTGGCCTTTGGGGTTCTGAGGACTTGTAGGGTAGTACTTACTGGCTAGAGTAGAGGAAATGGATTCTATTTGAATATCTGTCTAGAGGCTTTGCCCCACAGGTCCTGGTTGTCCTTGATGGGCTGCAGCTGTGAGCATTGAAGAGAACTGGGATAAAAGGGGGCGGCGTAGCCATTCAGGGAGAGCCTTGAAGGAGCCCTGAACTGGGAAAGAACAGCATGCAGAAGAAAGCGTCTGTGCTGTGAAGATCTGCAGCCATAAGAACACACCGAGGAGGTATGGACTTTAGCAATCTGAGAACAGCATGATGGGACTCTAGAGAAATAAAACAACAAGAAGTGGCAGCTTTAGATTTGGAGCAATCCAGCAAAGCTTGCAAATTTCTTGCTGGGCACCACCCTCTTGGTCAGGGCGAGTGGCCAGAAATGGAGGCAATTTTCCATGGGGAAAACAAAGTCATTGGCCCAGGCTCTGGGTGTCAGATGACTGGTGGCATCTGGGGCTCTAAGGACTTGCAGGGTCCTAGTTGCTGGCAGCTTTCGTTCTGGAAGGATCCAGCAGAGTTTGTAGATTCCTGGCTTGGCACCGCCCTGCCTGCCAGGCCAAGTGGCCACAAATGAAGGCCATTTTCCATGGGAAAAAGAAGTCCTTTCCCCAGGGTCTCAGGAATATGTTCAAGGTGGCGTTTGAGGCTCTAAGTACTTCCAGGGCCCTAGTTGCTGCCAGCTTTTCTTTTGGAAAAATCCAGCAACGATTGCATCATTCTAGCTAGGCTCCCACTTTCTGCCAGGGTGAGTGGCTGCCAAGGGAGGCCATTTGCCATGGGAAAAAGAAGTCCTTTCCCCAGGGTCTGGGTGTCAGATGAAAGGTGGCCTTTGGGGTTCTGAGGACTTGTAGGGTAGTACTTACTGGCTAGAGTAGAGGAAATGGATTCTATTTGAATATCTGTCCCACAGGTCCTGGTTGTCCTTGATGGGCTGCAGCTGTGAGCATTGAAGAGAACTGGGATAAAAGGGGGCGGCGTAGCCATTCAGGGAGAGCCTTGAAGGAGCCCTGAACTGGGAAAGAACAGCATGCAGAAGAAAGCGTCTGTGCTGTGAAGATCTGCAGCCATAAGAACACACCGAGGAGGTATGGACTTTAGCAATCTGAGAACAGCATGATGGGACTCTAGAGAAATAGAACAACAACAAGTGGCAGCTTTCGATTTGGAGCAATCCAGCAAAGCTTGCAAATTTCTTGCTGGGCACCACCCTCTTGGTCAGGGCGAGTGGCCAGAAATGGAGGCCATTTTCCATGGGGAAAACAAAGTCATTGGCCCAGGCTCTGGGTGTCAGATGACTGGTGGCATCTGGGGCTCTAAGGACTTGCAGGGTCCTAGTTGCTGGCAGCTTTCGTTCTGGAAGGATCCAGCAGAGTTTGTAGATTCCTGGCTTGGCACTGCCCTGCCTGCCAGGCCAAGTGGCCACAAATGAAGGCCATTTTCCATGGGAAAAAGAAGTCCTTTCCCCAGGGTCTCAGTAATATGTTCAAGGTGGCGTTTGAGGCTCTAAGTACTTCCAGGGCCCTAGTTGCTGCCAGCTTTTCTTTTGGAAAAATCCAGCAACGATTGCATCATTCTAGCTAGGCTCCCACTTTCTGCCAGGGTGAGTGGCTGCCAAGGGAGGCCATTTGCCATGGGAAAAAGAAGTCCTTTCCCCAGGGTCTGGGTGTCAGATGAAAGGTGGCCTTTGGGGTTCTGAGGACTTGTAGGGTAGTACTTACTGGCTAGAGTAGAGGAAATGGATTCTATTTGAATATCTGTCCCACAGGTCCTGGTTGTCCTTGATGGGCTGCAGCTGTGAGCATTGAAGAGAACTGGGATAAAAGGGGGCGGCTTAGCCATTCAGGGAGAGCCTTGAAGGAGCCCTGAACTGGGAAAGAACAGCATGCAGAAGAAAGCGTCTGTGCTGTGAAGATCTGCAGCCATAAGAACACACCGAGGAGGTATGGACTTTAGCAATCTGAGAACAGCATGATGGGACTCTAGAGAAATAGAACAACAACAAGTGGTAGCTTTAGATTTGGAGCAATCCAGCAAAGCTTGCAAATTTCTTGCTGGGCACCACCCTCTTGGTCAGGGCGAGTGGCCAGAAATGGAGGCCATTTTCCATGGGGAAAACGAAGTCATTGGCCCAGGCTCTGGGTGTCAGATGACTGGTGGCATCTGGGGCTGTAAGGACTTGCAGGGTCCTAGTTGCTGGCAGCTTTCGTTCTGGAAGGATCCAGCAGAGTTTGTAGATTCCTGGCTTGGCACTGCCCTGCCTGCCAGGCAGAGTGGCCAGAAATGAAGGCCATTTTCCATGGGAAAAACGAAGTCCTTTCCCCAGGGTCTCAGGAATATGTTCAAGGTGGCGTTTGAGGCTCTAAGTACTTCCAGGGCCCTAGTTGCTGCCAGCTTTTCTTTTGGAAAAATCCAGCAACGATTGCATCATTCTAGCTAGGCTCCCACTTTCTGCCAGGGTGAGTGGCTGCCAAGGGAGGCCATTTGCCATGGGAAAAAGAAGTCCTTTCCCCAGGGTCTGGGTGTCAGATGAAAGGTGGCCTTTGGGGTTCTGAGGACTTGTAGGGTAGTACTTACTGGCTAGAGTAGAGGAAATGGATTCTATTTGAATATCTGTCCCACAGGTCCTGGTTGTCCTTGATGGGCTGCAGCTGTGAGCATTGAAGAGAACTGGGATAAAAGGGGGCGGCGTAGCCATTCAGGGAGAGCCTTGAAGGAGCCCTGAACTGGGAAAGAACAGCATGCAGAAGAAAGCGTCTGTGCTGTGAAGATCTGCAGCCATAAGAACACACCGAGGAGGTATGGACTTTAGCAATCTGAGAACAGCATGATGGGACTCTAGAGAAATAGAACAACAACAAGTGGCAGCTTTAGATTTGGAGCAATCCAGCAAAGCTTGCAAATTTCTTGCTGGGCACCACCCTCTTGGTCAGGGCGAGTGGCCAGAAATGGAGGCCATTTTCCATGGGGAAAACGAAGTCATTGGCCCAGGCTCTGGGTGTCAGATGACTGGTGGCATCTGGGGCTCTAAGGACTTGCAGGGTCCTAGTTGCTGGCAGCTTTCGTTCTGGAAGGATCCAGCAGAGTTTGTAGATTCCTGGCTTGGCACTGCCCTGCCTGCCAGGCCAAGTGGCCACAAATGAAGGCCATTTTCCATGGGAAAAACGAAGTCCTTTCCCCAGGGTCTCAGTAATATGTTCAAGGTGGCGTTTGAGGCTCTAAGTACTTCCAGGGCCCTAGTTGCTGCCAGCTTTTCTTTTGGAAAAATCCAGCAACGATTGCATCATTCTAGCTAGGCTCCCACTTTCTGCCAGGGTGAGTGGCTGCCAAGGGAGGCCATTTGCCATGGGAAAAAGAAGTCCTTTCCCCAGGGTCTGGGTGTCAGATGAAAGGTGGCCTTTGGGGTTCTGAGGACTTGTAGGGTAGTACTTACTGGCTAGAGTAGAGGAAATGGATTCTATTTGAATATCTGTCTAGAGGCTTTGCCCCACAGGTCCTGGTTGTCCTTGATGGGCTGCAGCTGTGAGCATTGAAGAGAACTGGGATAAAAGGGGGCGGCGTAGCCATTCAGGGAGAGCCTTGAAGGAGCCCTGAACTGGGAAAGAACAGCATGCAGAAGAAAGCGTCTGTGCTGTGAAGATCTGCAGCCATAAGAACACACCGAGGAGGTATGGACTTTAGCAATCTGAGAACAGCATGATGGGACTCTAGAGAAATAGAACAACAACAAGTGGCAGCTTTCGATTTGGAGCAATCCAGCAAAGCTTGCAAATTTCTTGCTGGGCACCACCCTCTTGGTCAGGGCGAGTGGCCAGAAATGGAGGCCATTTTCCATGGGGAAAACGAAGTCATTGGCCCAGGCTCTGGGTGTCAGATGACTGGTGGCATCTGGGGCTCTAAGGACTTGCAGGGTCCTAGTTGCTGGCAGCTTTCGTTCTGGAAGGATCCAGCAGAGTTTGTAGATTCCTGGCTTGGCACTGCCCTGCCTGCCAGGCCAAGTGGCCACAAATGAAGGCCATTTTCCATGGGAAAAAGAAGTCCTTTCCCCAGGGTCTCAGTAATATGTTCAAGGTGGCGTTTGAGGCTCTAAGTACTTCCAGGGCCCTAGTTGCTGGCAGCTTTTCTTTTGGAAAAATCCAGCAACGATTGCATCATTCTAGCTAGGCTCCCACTTTCTGCCAGGGTGAGTGGCTGCCAAGGGAGGCCATTTGCCATGGGAAAAAGAAGTCCTTTCCCCAGGGTCTGGGTGTCAGATGAAAGGTGGCCTTTGGGGTTCTGAGGACTTGTAGGGTAGTACTTACTGGCTAGAGTAGAGGAAATGGATTCTATTTGAATATCTGTCCCACAGGTCCTGGTTGTCCTTGATGGGCTGCAGCTGTGAGCATTGAAGAGAACTGGGATAAAAGGGGGCGGCTTAGCCATTCAGGGAGAGCCTTGAAGGAGCCCTGAACTGGGAAAGAACAGCATGCAGAAGAAAGCGTCTGTGCTGTGAAGATCTGCAGCCATAAGAACACACCGAGGAGGTATGGACTTTAGCAATCTGAGAACAGCATGATGGGACTCTAGAGAAATAGAACAACAACAAGTGGTAGCTTTAGATTTGGAGCAATCCAGCAAAGCTTGCAAATTTCTTGCTGGGCACCACCCTCTTGGTCAGGGCGAGTGGCCAGAAATGGAGGCCATTTTCCATGGGGAAAACGAAGTCATTGGCCCAGGCTCTGGGTGTCAGATGACTGGTGGCATCTGGGGCTGTAAGGACTTGCAGGGTCCTAGTTGCTGGCAGCTTTCGTTCTGGAAGGATCCAGCACAGTTTGTAGATTCCTGGCTTGGCACTGCCCTGCCTGCCAGGCAGAGTGGCCAGAAATGAAGGCCATTTTCCATGGGAAAAACGAAGTCCTTTCCCCAGGGTCTCAGGAATATGTTCAAGGTGGCGTTTGAGGCTCTAAGTACTTCCAGGGCCCTAGTTGCTGGCAGCTTTTCTTTTGGAAAAATCCAGCAACGATTGCATCATTCTAGCTAGGCTCCCACTTTCTGCCAGGGTGAGTGGCTGCCAAGGGAGGCCATTTGCCATGGGAAAAAGAAGTCCTTTCCCCAGGGTCTGGGTGTCAGATGAAAGGTGGCCTTTGGGGTTCTGAGGACTTGTAGGGTAGTACTTACTGGCTAGAGTAGAGGAAATGGATTCTATTTGAATATCTGTCCCACAGGTCCTGGTTGTCCTTGATGGGCTGCAGCTGTGAGCATTGAAGAGAACTGGGATAAAAGGGGGCGGCGTAGCCATTCAGGGAGAGCCTTGAAGGAGCCCTGAACTGGGAAAGAACAGCATGCAGAAGAAAGCGTCTGTGCTGTGAAGATCTGCAGCCATAAGAACACACCGAGGAGGTATGGACTTTAGCAATCTGAGAACAGCATGATGGGACTCTAGAGAAATAGAACAACAACAAGTGGCAGCTTTAGATTTGGAGCAATCCAGCAAAGCTTGCAAATTTCTTGCTGGGCACCACCCTCTTGGTCAGGGCGAGTGGCCAGAAATGGAGGCCATTTTCCATGGGGAAAACAAAGTCATTGGCCCAGGCTCTGGGTGTCAGATGACTGGTGGCATCTGGGGCTCTAAGGACTTGCAGGGTCCTAGTTGCTGGCAGCTTTCGTTCTGGAAGGATCCAGCAGAGTTTGTAGATTCCTGGCTTGGCACTGCCCTGCCTGCCAGGCCAAGTGGCCACAAATGAAGGCCATTTTCCATGGGAAAAACGAAGTCCTTTCCCCAGGGTCTCAGGAATATGTTCAAGGTGGCGTTTGAGGCTCTAAGTACTTCCAGGGCCCTAGTTGCTGGCAGCTTTTCTTTTGGAAAAATCCAGCAACGATTGCATCATTCTAGCTAGGCTCCCACTTTCTGCCAGGGTGAGTGGCTGCCAAGGGAGGCCATTTGCCATGGGAAAAAGAAGTCCTTTCCCCAGGGTCTGGGTGTCAGATGAAAGGTGGCCTTTGGGGTTCTGAGGACTTGTAGGGTAGTACTTACTGGCTAGAGTAGAGGAAATGGATTCTATTTGAATATCTGTCTAGAGGCTTTGCCCCACAGGTCCTGGTTGTCCTTGATGGGCTGCAGCTGTGAGCATTGAAGAGAACTGGGATAAAAGGGGGCGGCGTAGCCATTCAGGGAGAGCCTTGAAGGAGCCCTGAACTGGGAAAGAACAGCATGCAGAAGAAAGCGTCTGTGCTGTGAAGATCTGCAGCCATAAGAACACACCGAGGAGGTATGGACTTTAGCAATCTGAGAACAGCATTATGGGACTCTAGAGAAATAAAACAACAACAAGTGGCAGCTTTCGATTTGGAGCAATCCAGCAAAGCTTGCAAATTTCTTGCTGGGCACCACCCTCTTGGTCAGGGCGAGTGGCCAGAAATGGAGGCCATTTTCCATGGGGAAAACGAAGTCATTGGCCCAGGCTCTGGGTGTCAGATGACAGGTGGCATCTGGGGCTCTAAGGACTTGCAGGGTCCTAGTTGCTGGCAGCTTTCGTTCTGGAAGGATCCAGCACAGTTTGTAGATTCCTGGCTTGGCACTGCCCTGCCTGCCAGGCCAAGTGGCCACAAATGAAGGCCATTTTCCATGGGAAAAACGAAGTCCTTTCCCCAGGGTCTCAGGAATATGTTCAAGGTGGCGTTTGAGGCTCTAAGTACTTCCAGGGCCCTAGTTGCTGCCAGCTTTTCTTTTGGAAAAATCCAGCAACGATTGCATCATTCTAGCTAGGCTCCCACTTTCTGCCAGGGTGAGTGGCTGCCAAGGGAGGCCATTTGCCATGGGAAAAAGAAGTCCTTTCCCCAGGGTCTGGGTGTCAGATGAAAGGTGGCCTTTGGGGTTCTGAGGACTTGTAGGGTAGTACTTACTGGCTAGAGTAGAGGAAATGGATTCTATTTGAATATCTGTCCCACAGGTCCTGGTTGTCCTTGATGGGCTGCAGCTGTGAGCATTGAAGAGAACTGGGATAAAAGGGGGCGGCGTAGCCATTCAGGGAGAGCCTTGAAGGAGCCCTGAACTGGGAAAGAACAGCATGCAGAAGAAAGCGTCTGTGCTGTGAAGATCTGCAGCCATAAGAACACACCGAGGAGGTATGGACTTTAGCAATCTGAGAACAGCATGATGGGACTCTAGAGAAATAGAACAACAACAAGTGGTAGCTTTAGATTTGGAGCAATCCAGCAAAGCTTGCAAATTTCTTGCTGGGCACCACCCTCTTGGTCAGGGCGAGTGGCCAGAAATGGAGGCCATTTTCCATGGGGAAAACGAAGTCATTGGCCCAGGCTCTGGGTGTCAGATGACTGGTGGCATCTGGGGCTGTAAGGACTTGCAGGGTCCTAGTTGCTGGCAGCTTTTGTTCTGGAAGGATCCAGCAGAGTTTGTAGATTCCTGGCTTGGCACTGCCCTGCCTGCCAGGCCAAGTGGCCACAAATGAAGGCCATTTCCCATGGGAAAAACGAAGTCCTTTCCCCAGGGTCTCAGGAATATGTTCAAGGTGGCGTTTGAGGCTCTAAGTACTTCCAGGGCCCTAGTTGCTGCCAGCTTTTCTTTTGGAAAAATCCAGCAACGATTGCATCATTCTAGCTAGGCTCCCACTTTCTGCCAGGGTGAGTGGCTGCCAAGGGAGGCCATTTGCCATGGGAAAAAGAAGTCCTTTCCCCAGGGTCTGGGTGTCAGATGAAAGGTGGCCTTTGGGGTTCTGAGGACTTGTAGGGTAGTACTTACTGGCTAGAGTAGAGGAAATGGATTCTATTTGAATATCTGTCTAGAGGCTTTGCCCCACAGGTCCTGGTTGTCCTTGATGGGCTGCAGCTGTGAGCATTGAAGAGAACTGGGATAAAAGGGGGCGGCGTAGCCATTCAGGGAGAGCCTTGAAGGAGCCCTGAACTGGGAAAGAACAGCATGCAGAAGAAAGCGTCTGTGCTGTGAAGATCTGCAGCCATAAGAACACACCGAGGAGGTATGGACTTTAGCAATCTGAGAACAGCATTATGGGACTCTAGAGAAATAGAACAACAACAAGTGGCAGCTTTAGATTTGGAGCAATCCAGCAAAGCTTGCAAATTTCTTGCTGGGCACCACCCTCTTGGTCAGGGCGAGTGGCCAGAAATGGAGGCCATTTTCCATGGGGAAAACGAAGTCATTGGCCCAGGCTCTGGGTGTCAGATGACTGGTGGCATCTGGGGCTCTAAGGACTTGCAGGGTCCTAGTTGCTGGCAGCTTTCGTTCTGGAAGGATCCAGCAGAGTTTGTAGATTCCTGGCTTGGCACTGCCCTGCCTGCCAGGCCAAGTGGCCACAAATGAAGGCCATTTTCCATGGGAAAAAGAAGTCCTTTCCCCAGGGTCTCAGGAATATGTTCAAGGTGGCGTTTGAGGCTCTAAGTACTTCCAGGGCCCTAGTTGCTGCCAGCTTTTCTTTTGGAAAAATCCAGCAACGATTGCATCATTCTAGCTAGGCTCCCACTTTCTGCCAGGGTGAGTGGCTGCCAAGGGAGGCCATTTGCCATGGGAAAAAGAAGTCCTTTCCCCAGGGTCTGGGTGTCAGATGAAAGGTGGCCTTTGGGGTTCTGAGGACTTGTAGGGTAGTACTTACTGGCTAGAGTAGAGGAAATGGATTCTATTTGAATATCTGTCCCACAGGTCCTGGTTGTCCTTGATGGGCTGCAGCTGTGAGCATTGAAGAGAACTGGGATAAAAGGGGGCGGCGTAGCCATTCAGGGAGAGCCTTGAAGGAGCCCTGAACTGGGAAAGAACAGCATGCAGAAGAAAGCGTCTGTGCTGTGAAGATCTGCAGCCATAAGAACACACCGAGGAGGTATGGACTTTAGCAATCTGAGAACAGCATGATGGGACTCTAGAGAAATAGAAGAACAACAAGTGGTAGCTTTAGATTTGGAGCAATCCAGCAAAGCTTGCAAATTTCTTGCTGGGCACCACCCTCTTGGTCAGGGCGAGTGGCCAGAAATGGAGGCCATTTTCCATGGGGAAAACGAAGTCATTGGCCCAGGCTCTGGGTGTCAGATGACTGGTGGCATCTGGGGCTGTAAGGACTTGCAGGGTCCTAGTTGCTGGCAGCTTTCGTTCTGGAAGGATCCAGCAGAGTTTGTAGATTCCTGGCTTGGCACTGCCCTGCCTGCCAGGCAGAGTGGCCACAAATGAAGGCCATTTTCCATGGGAAAAACGAAGTCCTTTCCCCAGGGTCTCAGGAATATGTTCAAGGTGGCGTTTGAGGCTCTAAGTACTTCCAGGGCCCTAGTTGCTGCCAGCTTTTCTTTTGGAAAAATCCAGCAACGATTGCATCATTCTAGCTAGGCTCCCACTTTCTGCCAGGGTGAGTGGCTGCCAAGGGAGGCCATTTGCCATGGGAAAAAGAAGTCCTTTCCCCAGGGTCTGGGTGTCAGATGAAAGGTGGCCTTTGGGGTTCTGAGGACTTGTAGGGTAGTACTTACTGGCTAGAGTAGAGGAAATGGATTCTATTTGAATATCTGTCCCACAGGTCCTGGTTGTCCTTGATGGGCTGCAGCTGTGAGCATTGAAGAGAACTGGGATAAAAGGGGGCGGCGTAGCCATTCAGGGAGAGCCTTGAAGGAGCCCTGAACTGGGAAAGAACAGCATGCAGAAGAAAGCGTCTGTGCTGTGAAGATCTGCAGCCATAAGAACACACCGAGGAGGTATGGACTTTAGCAATCTGAGAACAGCATGATGGGACTCTAGAGAAATAGAAGAACAACAAGTGGTAGCTTTAGATTTGGAGCAATCCAGCAAAGCTTGCAAATTTCTTGCTGGGCACCACCCTCTTGGTCAGGGCGAGTGGCCAGAAATGGAGGCCATTTTCCATGGGGAAAACGAAGTCATTGGCCCAGGCTCTGGGTGTCAGATGACTGGTGGCATCTGGGGCTCTAAGGACTTGCAGGGTCCTAGTTGCTGGCAGCTTTCGTTCTGGAAGGATCCAGCAGAGTTTGTAGATTCCTGGCTTGGCACTGCCCTGCCTGCCAGGCAGAGTGGCCACAAATGAAGGCCATTTTCCATGGGAAAAACGAAGTCCTTTCCCCAGGGTCTCAGGAATATGTTCAAGGTGGCGTTTGAGGCTCTAAGTACTTGCAGGGCCCTAGTTGCTGGCAGCTTTTCTTTTGGAAAAATCCAGCAACGATTGCATCATTCTAGCTAGGCTCCCACTTTCTGCCAGGGTGAGTGGCTGCCAAGGGAGGCCATTTGCCATGGGAAAAAGAAGTCCTTTCCCCAGGGTCTGGGTGTCAGATGAAAGGTGGCCTTTGGGGTTCTGAGGACTTGTAGGGTAGTACTTACTGGCTAGAGTAGAGGAAATGGATTCTATTTGAATATCTGTCCCACAGGTCCTGGTTGTCCTTGATGGGCTGCAGCTGTGAGCATTGAAGAGAACTGGGATAAAAGGGGGCGGCGTAGCCATTCAGGGAGAGCCTTGAAGGAGCCCTGAACTGGGAAAGAACAGCATGCAGAAGAAAGCGTCTGTGCTGTGAAGATCTGCAGCCATAAGAACACACCGAGGAGGTATGGACTTTAGCAATCTGAGAACAGCATGATGGGACTCTAGAGAAATAGAACAACAACAAGTGGTAGCTTTAGATTTGGAGCAATCCAGCAAAGCTTGCAAATTTCTTGCTGGGCACCACCCTCTTGGTCAGGGCGAGTGGCCAGAAATGGAGGCCATTTTCCATGGGGAAAACGAAGTCATTGGCCCAGGCTCTGGGTGTCAGATGACTGGTGGCATCTGGGGCTCTAAGGACTTGCAGGGTCCTAGTTGCTGGCAGCTTTCGTTCTGGAAGGATCCAGCAGAGTTTGTAGATTCCTGGCTTGGCACTGCCCTGCCTGCCAGGCCAAGTGGCCAGAAATGAAGGCCATTTCCCATGGGAAAAACGAAGTCCTTTCCCCAGGGTCTCAGGAATATGTTCAAGGTGGCGTTTGAGGCTCTAAGTACTTCCAGGGCCCTAGTTGCTGCCAGCTTTTCTTTTGGAAAAATCCAGCAACGATTGCATCATTCTAGCTAGGCTCCCACTTTCTGCCAGGGTGAGTGGCTGCCAAGGGAGGCCATTTGCCATGGGAAAAAGAAGTCCTTTCCCCAGGGTCTGGGTGTCAGATGAAAGGTGGCCTTTGGGGTTCTGAGGACTTGTAGGGTAGTACTTACTGGCTAGAGTAGAGGAAATGGATTCTATTTGAATATCTGTCCCACAGGTCCTGGTTGTCCTTGATGGGCTGCAGCTGTGAGCATTGAAGAGAACTGGGATAAAAGGGGGCGGCGTAGCCATTCAGGGAGAGCCTTGAAGGAGCCCTGAACTGGGAAAGAACAGCATGCAGAAGAAAGCGTCTGTGCTGTGAAGATCTGCAGCCATAAGAACACACCGAGGAGGTATGGACTTTAGCAATCTGAGAACAGCATGATGGGACTCTAGAGAAATAGAACAACAACAAGTGGTAGCTTTAGATTTGGAGCAATCCAGCAAAGCTTGCAAATTTCTTGCTGGGCACCACCCTCTTGGTCAGGGCGAGTGGCCAGAAATGGAGGCCATTTTCCATGGGGAAAACGAAGTCATTGGCCCAGGCTCTGGGTGTCAGATGACTGGTGGCATCTGGGGCTGTAAGGACTTGCAGGGTCCTAGTTGCTGGCAGCTTTCGTTCTGGAAGGATCCAGCAGAGTTTGTAGATTCCTGGCTTGGCACTGCCCTGCCTGCCAGGCCAAGTGGCCACAAATGAAGGCCATTTTCCATGGGAAAAACGAAGTCCTTTCCCCAGGGTCTCAGGAATATGTTCAAGGTGGCGTTTGAGGCTCTAAGTACTTCCAGGGCCCTAGTTGCTGCCAGCTTTTCTTTTGGAAAAATCCAGCAACGATTGCATCATTCTAGCTAGGCTCCCACTTTCTGCCAGGGTGAGTGGCTGCCAAGGGAGGCCATTTGCCATGGGAAAAAGAAGTCCTTTCCCCAGGGTCTGGGTGTCAGATGAAAGGTGGCCTTTGGGGTTCTGAGGACTTGTAGGGTAGTACTTACTGGCTAGAGTAGAGGAAATGGATTCTATTTGAATATCTGTCCCACAGGTCCTGGTTGTCCTTGATGGGCTGCAGCTGTGAGCATTGAAGAGAACTGGGATAAAAGGGGGCGGCGTAGCCATTCAGGGAGAGCCTTGAAGGAGCCCTGAACTGGGAAAGAACAGCATGCAGAAGAAAGCGTCTGTGCTGTGAAGATCTGCAGCCATAAGAACACACCGAGGAGGTATGGACTTTAGCAATCTGAGAACAGCATGATGGGACTCTAGAGAAATAGAAGAACAACAAGTGGTAGCTTTAGATTTGGAGCAATCCAGCAAAGCTTGCAAATTTCTTGCTGGGCACCACCCTCTTGGTCAGGGCGAGTGGCCAGAAATGGAGGCCATTTTCCATGGGGAAAACGAAGTCATTGGCCCAGGCTCTGGGTGTCAGATGACTGGTGGCATCTGGGGCTCTAAGGACTTGCAGGGTCCTAGTTGCTGGCAGCTTTCGTTCTGGAAGGATCCAGCACAGTTTGTAGATTCCTGGCTTGGCACTGCCCTGCCTGCCAGGCCAAGTGGCCACAAATGAAGGCCATTTCCCATGGGAAAAACGAAGTCCTTTCCCCAGGGTCTCAGGAATATGTTCAAGGTGGCGTTTGAGGCTCTAAGTACTTCCAGGGCCCTAGTTGCTGGCAGCTTTTCTTTTGGAAAAATCCAGCAACGATTGCATCATTCTAGCTAGGCTCCCACTTTCTGCCAGGGTGAGTGGCTGCCAAGGGAGGCCATTTGCCATGGGAAAAAGAAGTCCTTTCCCCAGGGTCTGGGTGTCAGATGAAAGGTGGCCTTTGGGGTTCTGAGGACTTGTAGGGTAGTACTTACTGGCTAGAGTAGAGGAAATGGATTCTATTTGAATATCTGTCTAGAGGCTTTGCCCCACAGGTCCTGGTTGTCCTTGATGGGCTGCAGCTGTGAGCATTGAAGAGAACTGGGATAAAAGGGGGCGGCGTAGCCATTCAGGGAGAGCCTTGAAGGAGCCCTGAACTGGGAAAGAACAGCATGCAGAAGAAAGCGTCTGTGCTGTGAAGATCTGCAGCCATAAGAACACACCGAGGAGGTATGGACTTTAGCAATCTGAGAACAGCATGATGGGACTCTAGAGAAATAGAACAACAACAAGTGGCAGCTTTCGATTTGGAGCAATCCAGCAAAGCTTGCAAATTTCTTGCTGGGCACCACCCTCTTGGTCAGGGCGAGTGGCCAGAAATGGAGGCCATTTTCCATGGGGAAAACGAAGTCATTGGCCCAGGCTCTGGGTGTCAGATGACAGGTGGCGTCTGGGGCTCTAAGGACTTGCAGGGTCCTAGTTGCTGGCAGCTTTCGTTCTGGAAGGATCCAGCACAGTTTGTAGATTCCTGGCTTGGCACTGCCCTGCCTGCCAGGCCAAGTGGCCACAAATGAAGGCCATTTTCCATGGGAAAAACGAAGTCCTTTCCCCAGGGTCTCAGGAATATGTTCAAGGTGGCGTTTGAGGCTCTAAGTACTTCCAGGGCCCTAGTTGCTGGCAGCTTTTCTTTTGGAAAAATCCAGCAACGATTGCATCATTCTAGCTAGGCTCCCACTTTCTGCCAGGGTGAGTGGCTGCCAAGGGAGGCCATTTGCCATGGGAAAAAGAAGTCCTTTCCCCAGGGTCTGGGTGTCAGATGAAAGGTGGCCTTTGGGGTTCTGAGGACTTGTAGGGTAGTACTTACTGGCTAGAGTAGAGGAAATGGATTCTATTTGAATATCTGTCCCACAGGTCCTGGTTGTCCTTGATGGGCTGCAGCTGTGAGCATTGAAGAGAACTGGGATAAAAGGGGGCGGCGTAGCCATTCAGGGAGAGCCTTGAAGGAGCCCTGAACTGGGAAAGAACAGCATGCAGAAGAAAGCGTCTGTGCTGTGAAGATCTGCAGCCATAAGAACACACCGAGGAGGTATGGACTTTAGCAATCTGAGAACAGCATGATGGGACTCTAGAGAAATAGAACAACAACAAGTGGTAGCTTTAGATTTGGAGCAATCCAGCAAAGCTTGCAAATTTCTTGCTGGGCACCACCCTCTTGGTCAGGGCGAGTGGCCAGAAATGGAGGCCATTTTCCATGGGGAAAACGAAGTCATTGGCCCAGGCTCTGGGTGTCAGATGACTGGTGGCATCTGGGGCTCTAAGGACTTGCAGGGTCCTAGTTGCTGGCAGCTTTCGTTCTGGAAGGATCCAGCAGAGTTTGTAGATTCCTGGCTTGGCACTGCCCTGCCTGCCAGGCAGAGTGGCCACAAATGAAGGCCATTTTCCATGGGAAAAACGAAGTCCTTTCCCCAGGGTCTCAGGAATATGTTCAAGGTGGCGTTTGAGGCTCTAAGTACTTCCAGGGCCCTAGTTGCTGCCAGCTTTTCTTTTGGAAAAATCCAGCAACGATTGCATCATTCTAGCTAGGCTCCCACTTTCTGCCAGGGTGAGTGGCTGCCAAGGGAGGCCATTTGCCATGGGAAAAAGAAGTCCTTTCCCCAGGGTCTGGGTGTCAGATGAAAGGTGGCCTTTGGGGTTCTGAGGACTTGTAGGGTAGTACTTACTGGCTAGAGTAGAGGAAATGGATTCTATTTGAATATCTGTCCCACAGGTCCTGGTTGTCCTTGATGGGCTGCAGCTGTGAGCATTGAAGAGAACTGGGATAAAAGGGGGCGGCGTAGCCATTCAGGGAGAGCCTTGAAGGAGCCCTGAACTGGGAAAGAACAGCATGCAGAAGAAAGCGTCTGTGCTGTGAAGATCTGCAGCCATAAGAACACACCGAGGAGGTATGGACTTTAGCAATCTGAGAACAGCATGATGGGACTCTAGAGAAATAGAACAACAACAAGTGGTAGCTTTAGATTTGGAGCAATCCAGCAAAGCTTGCAAATTTCTTGCTGGGCACCACCCTCTTGGTCAGGGCGAGTGGCCAGAAATGGAGGCCATTTTCCATGGGGAAAACGAAGTCATTGGCCCAGGCTCTGGGTGTCAGATGACTGGTGGCATCTGGGGCTCTAAGGACTTGCAGGGTCCTAGTTGCTGGCAGCTTTTGTTCTGGAAGGATCCAGCAGAGTTTGTAGATTCCTGGCTTGGCACTGCCCTGCCTGCCAGGCCAAGTGGCCACAAATGAAGGCCATTTCCCATGGGAAAAACGAAGTCCTTTCCCCAGGGTCTCAGGAATATGTTCAAGGTGGCGTTTGAGGCTCTAAGTACTTCCAGGGCCCTAGTTGCTGCCAGCTTTTCTTTTGGAAAAATCCAGCAACGATTGCATCATTCTAGCTAGGCTCCCACTTTCTGCCAGGGTGAGTGGCTGCCAAGGGAGGCCATTTGCCATGGGAAAAAGAAGTCCTTTCCCCAGGGTCTGGGTGTCAGATGAAAGGTGGCCTTTGGGGTTCTGAGGACTTGTAGGGTAGTACTTACTGGCTAGAGTAGAGGAAATGGATTCTATTTGAATATCTGTCTAGAGGCTTTGCCCCACAGGTCCTGGTTGTCCTTGATGGGCTGCAGCTGTGAGCATTGAAGAGAACTGGGATAAAAGGGGGCGGCGTAGCCATTCAGGGAGAGCCTTGAAGGAGCCCTGAACTGGGAAAGAACAGCATGCAGAAGAAAGCGTCTGTGCTGTGAAGATCTGCAGCCATAAGAACACACCGAGGAGGTATGGACTTTAGCAATCTGAGAACAGCATGATGGGACTCTAGAGAAATAGAACAACAACAAGTGGCAGCTTTCGATTTGGAGCAATCCAGCAAAGCTTGCAAATTTCTTGCTGGGCACCACCCTCTTGGTCAGGGCGAGTGGCCAGAAATGGAGGCCATTTTCCATGGGGAAAACGAAGTCATTGGCCCAGGCTCTGGGTGTCAGATGACTGGTGGCATCTGGGGCTCTAAGGACTTGCAGGGTCCTAGTTGCTGGCAGCTTTCGTTCTGGAAGGATCCAGCAGAGTTTGTAGATTCCTGGCTTGGCACTGCCCTGCCTGCCAGGCCAAGTGGCCACAAATGAAGGCCATTTTCCATGGGAAAAAGAAGTCCTTTCCCCAGGGTCTCAGGAATATGTTCAAGGTGGCGTTTGAGGCTCTAAGTACTTCCAGGGCCCTAGTTGCTGCCAGCTTTTCTTTTGGAAAAATCCAGCAACGATTGCATCATTCTAGCTAGGCTCCCACTTTCTGCCAGGGTGAGTGGCTGCCAAGGGAGGCCATTTGCCATGGGAAAAAGAAGTCCTTTCCCCAGGGTCTGGGTGTCAGATGAAAGGTGGCCTTTGGGGTTCTGAGGACTTGTAGGGTAGTACTTACTGGCTAGAGTAGAGGAAATGGATTCTATTTGAATATCTGTCCCACAGGTCCTGGTTGTCCTTGATGGGCTGCAGCTGTGAGCATTGAAGAGAACTGGGATAAAAGGGGGCGGCGTAGCCATTCAGGGAGAGCCTTGAAGGAGCCCTGAACTGGGAAAGAACAGCATGCAGAAGAAAGCGTCTGTGCTGTGAAGATCTGCAGCCATAAGAACACACCGAGGAGGTATGGACTTTAGCAATCTGAGAACAGCATGATGGGACTCTAGAGAAATAGAACAACAACAAGTGGTAGCTTTAGATTTGGAGCAATCCAGCAAAGCTTGCAAATTTCTTGCTGGGCACCACCCTCTTGGTCAGGGCGAGTGGCCAGAAATGGAGGCCATTTTCCATGGGGAAAACGAAGTCATTGGCCCAGGCTCTGGGTGTCAGATGACTGGTGGCATCTGGGGCTCTAAGGACTTGCAGGGTCCTAGTTGCTGGCAGCTTTCGTTCTGGAAGGATCCAGCAGAGTTTGTAGATTCCTGGCTTGGCACTGCCCTGCCTGCCAGGCAGAGTGGCCACAAATGAAGGCCATTTTCCATGGGAAAAACGAAGTCCTTTCCCCAGGGTCTCAGGAATATGTTCAAGGTGGCGTTTGAGGCTCTAAGTACTTCCAGGGCCCTAGTTGCTGGCAGCTTTTCTTTTGGAAAAATCCAGCAACGATTGCATCATTCTAGCTAGGCTCCCACTTTCTGCCAGGGTGAGTGGCTGCCAAGGGAGGCCATTTGCCATGGGAAAAAGAAGTCCTTTCCCCAGGGTCTGGGTGTCAGATGAAAGGTGGCCTTTGGGGTTCTGAGGACTTGTAGGGTAGTACTTACTGGCTAGAGTAGAGGAAATGGATTCTATTTGAATATCTGTCCCACAGGTCCTGGTTGTCCTTGATGGGCTGCAGCTGTGAGCATTGAAGAGAACTGGGATAAAAGGGGGCGGCGTAGCCATTCAGGGAGAGCCTTGAAGGAGCCCTGAACTGGGAAAGAACAGCATGCAGAAGAAAGCGTCTGTGCTGTGAAGATCTGCAGCCATAAGAACACACCGAGGAGGTATGGACTTTAGCAATCTGAGAACAGCATGATGGGACTCTAGAGAAATAGAACAACAACAAGTGGTAGCTTTCGATTTGGAGCAATCCAGCAAAGCTTGCAAATTTCTTGCTGGGCACCACCCTCTTGGTCAGGGCGAGTGGCCAGAAATGGAGGCCATTTTCCATGGGGAAAACGAAGTCATTGGCCCAGGCTCTGGGTGTCAGATGACTGGTGGCATCTGGGGCTCTAAGGACTTGCAGGGTCCTAGTTGCTGGCAGCTTTCGTTCTGGAAGGATCCAGCAGAGTTTGTAGATTCCTGGCTTGGCACTGCCCTGCCTGCCAGGCCAAGTGGCCACAAATGAAGGCCATTTCCCATGGGAAAAACGAAGTCCTTTCCCCAGGGTCTCAGGAATATGTTCAAGGTGGCGTTTGAGGCTCTAAGTACTTCCAGGGCCCTAGTTGCTGCCAGCTTTTCTTTTGGAAAAATCCAGCAACGATTGCATCATTCTAGCTAGGCTCCCACTTTCTGCCAGGGTGAGTGGCTGCCAAGGGAGGCCATTTGCCATGGGAAAAAGAAGTCCTTTCCCCAGGGTCTGGGTGTCAGATGAAAGGTGGCCTTTGGGGTTCTGAGGACTTGTAGGGTAGTACTTACTGGCTAGAGTAGAGGAAATGGATTCTATTTGAATATCTGTCCCACAGGTCCTGGTTGTCCTTGATGGGCTGCAGCTGTGAGCATTGAAGAGAACTGGGATAAAAGGGGGCGGCGTAGCCATTCAGGGAGAGCCTTGAAGGAGCCCTGAACTGGGAAAGAACAGCATGCAGAAGAAAGCGTCTGTGCTGTGAAGATCTGCAGCCATAAGAACACACCGAGGAGGTATGGACTTTAGCAATCTGAGAACAGCATGATGGGACTCTAGAGAAATAGAACAACAACAAGTGGTAGCTTTAGATTTGGAGCAATCCAGCAAAGCTTGCAAATTTCTTGCTGGGCACCACCCTCTTGGTCAGGGCGAGTGGCCAGAAATGGAGGCCATTTTCCATGGGGAAAACGAAGTCATTGGCCCAGGCTCTGGGTGTCAGATGACTGGTGGCATCTGGGGCTCTAAGGACTTGCAGGGTCCTAGTTGCTGGCAGCTTTTGTTCTGGAAGGATCCAGCAGAGTTTGTAGATTCCTGGCTTGGCACTGCCCTGCCTGCCAGGCCAAGTGGCCACAAATGAAGGCCATTTCCCATGGGAAAAACGAAGTCCTTTCCCCAGGGTCTCAGGAATATGTTCAAGGTGGCGTTTGAGGCTCTAAGTACTTCCAGGGCCCTAGTTGCTGCCAGCTTTTCTTTTGGAAAAATCCAGCAACGATTGCATCATTCTAGCTAGGCTCCCACTTTCTGCCAGGGTGAGTGGCTGCCAAGGGAGGCCATTTGCCATGGGAAAAAGAAGTCCTTTCCCCAGGGTCTGGGTGTCAGATGAAAGGTGGCCTTTGGGGTTCTGAGGACTTGTAGGGTAGTACTTACTGGCTAGAGTAGAGGAAATGGATTCTATTTGAATATCTGTCCCACAGGTCCTGGTTGTCCTTGATGGGCTGCAGCTGTGAGCATTGAAGAGAACTGGGATAAAAGGGGGCGGCGTAGCCATTCAGGGAGAGCCTTGAAGGAGCCCTGAACTGGGAAAGAACAGCATGCAGAAGAAAGCGTCTGTGCTGTGAAGATCTGCAGCCATAAGAACACACCGAGGAGGTATGGACTTTAGCAATCTGAGAACAGCATGATGGGACTCTAGAGAAATAGAACAACAACAAGTGGTAGCTTTAGATTTGGAGCAATCCAGCAAAGCTTGCAAATTTCTTGCTGGGCACCACCCTCTTGGTCAGGGCGAGTGGCCAGAAATGGAGGCCATTTTCCATGGGGAAAACGAAGTCATTGGCCCAGGCTCTGGGTGTCAGATGACTGGTGGCATCTGGGGCTCTAAGGACTTGCAGGGTCCTAGGTGCTGGCAGCTTTCGTTCTGGAAGGATCCAGCACAGTTTGTAGATTCCTGGCTTGGCACTGCCCTGCCTGCCAGGCAGAGTGGCCACAAATGAAGGCCATTTTCCATGGGAAAAACGAAGTCCTTTCCCCAGGGTCTCAGGAATATGTTCAAGGTGGCGTTTGAGGCTCTAAGTACTTCCAGGGCCCTAGTTGCTGCCAGCTTTTCTTTTGGAAAAATCCAGCAACGATTGCATCATTCTAGCTAGGCTCCCACTTTCTGCCAGGGTGAGTGGCTGCCAAGGGAGGCCATTTGCCATGGGAAAAAGAAGTCCTTTCCCCAGGGTCTGGGTGTCAGATGAAAGGTGGCCTTTGGGGTTCTGAGGACTTGTAGGGTAGTACTTACTGGCTAGAGTAGAGGAAATGGATTCTATTTGAATATCTGTCCCACAGGTCCTGGTTGTCCTTGATGGGCTGCAGCTGTGAGCATTGAAGAGAACTGGGATAAAAGGGGGCGGCGTAGCCATTCAGGGAGAGCCTTGAAGGAGCCCTGAACTGGGAAAGAACAGCATGCAGAAGAAAGCGTCTGTGCTGTGAAGATCTGCAGCCATAAGAACACACCGAGGAGGTATGGACTTTAGCAATCTGAGAACAGCATGATGGGACTCTAGAGAAATAGAAGAACAACAAGTGGTAGCTTTAGATTTGGAGCAATCCAGCAAAGCTTGCAAATTTCTTGCTGGGCACCACCCTCTTGGTCAGGGCGAGTGGCCAGAAATGGAGGCCATTTTCCATGGGGAAAACGAAGTCATTGGCCCAGGCTCTGGGTGTCAGATGACTGGTGGCATCTGGGGCTCTAAGGACTTGCAGGGTCCTAGTTGCTGGCAGCTTTCGTTCTGGAAGGATCCAGCAGAGTTTGTAGATTCCTGGCTTGGCACTGCCCTGCCTGCCAGGCAGAGTGGCCACAAATGAAGGCCATTTTCCATGGGAAAAACGAAGTCCTTTCCCCAGGGTCTCAGGAATATGTTCAAGGTGGCGTTTGAGGCTCTAAGTACTTCCAGGGCCCTAGTTGCTGCCAGCTTTTCTTTTGGAAAAATCCAGCAATGATTGCATCATTCTAGCTAGGCTCCCACTTTCTGCCAGGGTGAGTGGCTGCCAAGGGAGGCCATTTGCCATGGGAAAAAGAAGTCCTTTCCCCAGGGTCTGGGTGTCAGATGAAAGGTGGCCTTTGGGGTTCTGAGGACTTGTAGGGTAGTATTTACTGGCTAGAGTAGAGGAAATGGATTCTATTTGAATATCTGTCTAGAGGCTTTGCCCCACAGGTCCTGGTTGTCCTTGATGGGCTGCAGCTGTGAGCATTGAAGAGAACTGGGATAAAAGGGGGCGGCGTAGCCATTCAGGGAGAGCCTTGAAGGAGCCCTGAACTGGGAAAGAACAGCATGCAGAAGAAAGCGTCTGTGCTGTGAAGATCTGCAGCCATAAGAACACACCGAGGAGGTATGGACTTTAGCAATCTGAGAACAGCATTATGGGACTCTAGAGAAATAAAACAACAACAAGTGGCAGCTTTCGATTTGGAGCAATCCAGCAAAGCTTGCAAATTTCTTGCTGGGCACCACCCTCTTGGTCAGGGCGAGTGGCCAGAAATGGAGGCCATTTTCCATGGGGAAAACGAAGTCATTGGCCCAGGCTCTGGGTGTCAGATGACAGGTGGCGTCTGGGGCTCTAAGGACTTGCAGGGTCCTAGTTGCTGGCAGCTTTCGTTCTGGAAGGATCCAGCACAGTTTGTAGATTCCTGGCTTGGCACTGCCCTGCCTGCCAGGCAGAGTGGCCACAAATGAAGGCCATTTTCCATGGGAAAAACGAAGTCCTTTCCCCAGGGTCTCAGGAATATGTTCAAGGTGGCGTTTGAGGCTCTAAGTACTTCCAGGGCCCTAGTTGCTGCCAGCTTTTCTTTTGGAAAAATCCAGCAACGATTGCATCATTCTAGCTAGGCTCCCACTTTCTGCCAGGGTGAGTGGCTGCCAAGGGAGGCCATTTGCCATGGGAAAAAGAAGTCCTTTCCCCAGGGTCTGGGTGTCAGATGAAAGGTGGCCTTTGGGGTTCTGAGGACTTGTAGGGTAGTACTTACTGGCTAGAGTAGAGGAAATGGATTCTATTTGAATATCTGTCCCACAGGTCCTGGTTGTCCTTGATGGGCTGCAGCTGTGAGCATTGAAGAGAACTGGGATAAAAGGGGGCGGCGTAGCCATTCAGGGAGAGCCTTGAAGGAGCCCTGAACTGGGAAAGAACAGCATGCAGAAGAAAGCGTCTGTGCTGTGAAGATCTGCAGCCATAAGAACACACCGAGGAGGTATGGACTTTAGCAATCTGAGAACAGCATGATGGGACTCTAGAGAAATAGAACAACAACAAGTGGTAGCTTTCGATTTGGAGCAATCCAGCAAAGCTTGCAAATTTCTTGCTGGGCACCACCCTCTTGGTCAGGGCGAGTGGCCAGAAATGGAGGCCATTTTCCATGGGGAAAACGAAGTCATTGGCCCAGGCTCTGGGTGTCAGATGACTGGTGGCATCTGGGGCTGTAAGGACTTGCAGGGTCCTAGTTGCTGGCAGCTTTTGTTCTGGAAGGATCCAGCAGAGTTTGTAGATTCCTGGCTTGGCACTGCCCTGCCTGCCAGGCAGAGTGGCCACAAATGAAGGCCATTTTCCATGGGAAAAACGAAGTCCTTTCCCCAGGGTCTCAGGAATATGTTCAAGGTGGCGTTTGAGGCTCTAAGTACTTCCAGGGCCCTAGTTGCTGCCAGCTTTTCTTTTGGAAAAATCCAGCAACGATTGCATCATTCTAGCTAGGCTCCCACTTTCTGCCAGGGTGAGTGGCTGCCAAGGGAGGCCATTTGCCATGGGAAAAAGAAGTCCTTTCCCCAGGGTCTGGGTGTCAGATGAAAGGTGGCCTTTGGGGTTCTGAGGACTTGTAGGGTAGTACTTACTGGCTAGAGTAGAGGAAATGGATTCTATTTGAATATCTGTCCCACAGGTCCTGGTTGTCCTTGATGGGCTGCAGCTGTGAGCATTGAAGAGAACTGGGATAAAAGGGGGCGGCGTAGCCATTCAGGGAGAGCCTTGAAGGAGCCCTGAACTGGGAAAGAACAGCATGCAGAAGAAAGCGTCTGTGCTGTGAAGATCTGCAGCCATAAGAACACACCGAGGAGGTATGGACTTTAGCAATCTGAGAACAGCATGATGGGACTCTAGAGAAATAGAACAACAACAAGTGGTAGCTTTAGATTTGGAGCAATCCAGCAAAGCTTGCAAATTTCTTGCTGGGCACCACCCTCTTGGTCAGGGTGAGAGGCCAGAAATGGAGGCCATTTTCCATGGGGAAAACGAAGTCATTGGCCCAGGCTCTGGGTGTCAGATGAAAGGTGGCGTCTGGGGCTCTAAGGACTTGCAGGGTCCTAGTTGCTGGCAGCTTTCGTTCTGGAAGGATCCAGCACAGTTTGTAGATTCCTGGCTTGGCACTGCCCTGCCTGCCAGGCCAAGTGGCCAGAAATGAAGGCCATTTCCCATGGGAAAAACGAAGTCCTTTCCCCAGGGTCTCAGGAATATGTTCAAGGTGGCGTTTGAGGCTCTAAGTACTTCCAGGGCCCTAGTTGCTGCCAGCTTTTCTTTTGGAAAAATCCAGCAACGATTGCATCATTCTAGCTAGGCTCCCACTTTCTGCCAGGGTGAGTGGCTGCCAAGGGAGGCCATTTGCCATGGGAAAAAGAAGTCCTTTCCCCAGGGTCTGGGTGTCAGATGAAAGGTGGCCTTTGGGGTTCTGAGGACTTGTAGGGTAGTACTTACTGGCTAGAGTAGAGGAAATGGATTCTATTTGAATATCTGTCCCACAGGTCCTGGTTGTCCTTGATGGGCTGCAGCTGTGAGCATTGAAGAGAACTGGGATAAAAGGGGGCGGCGTAGCCATTCAGGGAGAGCCTTGAAGGAGCCCTGAACTGGGAAAGAACAGCATGCAGAAGAAAGCGTCTGTGCTGTGAAGATCTGCAGCCATAAGAACACACCGAGGAGGTATGGACTTTAGCAATCTGAGAACAGCATGATGGGACTCTAGAGAAATAGAACAACAACAAGTGGTAGCTTTAGATTTGGAGCAATCCAGCAAAGCTTGCAAATTTCTTGCTGGGCACCACCCTCTTGGTCAGGGCGAGTGGCCAGAAATGGAGGCCATTTTCCATGGGGAAAACGAAGTCATTGGCCCAGGCTCTGGGTGTCAGATGACTGGTGGCATCTGGGGCTCTAAGGACTTGCAGGGTCCTAGTTGCTGGCAGCTTTCGTTCTGGAAGGATCCAGCACAGTTTGTAGATTCCTGGCTTGGCACTGCCCTGCCTGCCAGGCCAAGTGGCCACAAATGAAGGCCATTTCCCATGGGAAAAACGAAGTCCTTTCCCCAGGGTCTCAGGAATATGTTCAAGGTGGCGTTTGAGGCTCTAAGTACTTCCAGGGCCCTAGTTGCTGCCAGCTTTTCTTTTGGAAAAATCCAGCAATGATTGCATCATTCTAGCTAGGCTCCCACTTTCTGCCAGGGTGAGTGGCTGCCAAGGGAGGCCATTTGCCATGGGAAAAAGAAGTCCTTTCCCCAGGGTCTGGGTGTCAGATGAAAGGTGGCCTTTGGGGTTCTGAGGACTTGTAGGGTAGTACTTACTGGCTAGAGTAGAGGAAATGGATTCTATTTGAATATCTGTCTAGAGGCTTTGCCCCACAGGTCCTGGTTGTCCTTGATGGGCTGCAGCTGTGAGCATTGAAGAGAACTGGGATAAAAGGGGGCGGCTTAGCCATTCAGGGAGAGCCTTGAAGGAGCCCTGAACTGGGAAAGAACAGCATGCAGAAGAAAGCGTCTGTGCTGTGAAGATCTGCAGCCATAAGAACACACCGAGGAGGTATGGACTTTAGCAATCTGAGAACAGCATGATGGGACTCTAGAGAAATAGAAGAACAACAAGTGGCAGCTTTCGATTTGGAGCAATCCAGCAAAGCTTGCAAATTTCTTGCTGGGCACCACCCTCTTGGTCAGGGCGAGTGGCCAGAAATGGAGGCCATTTTCCATGGGGAAAACGAAGTCATTGGCCCAGGCTCTGGGTGTCAGATGACTGGTGGCATCTGGGGCTCTAAGGACTTGCAGGGTCCTAGTTGCTGGCAGCTTTCGTTCTGGAAGGATCCAGCAGAGTTTGTAGATTCCTGGCTTGGCACTGCCCTGCCTGCCAGGCAGAGTGGCCACAAATGAAGGCCATTTTCCATGGGAAAAACGAAGTCCTTTCCCCAGGGTCTCAGTAATATGTTCAAGGTGGCGTTTGAGGCTCTAAGTACTTCCAGGGCCCTAGTTGCTGCCAGCTTTTCTTTTGGAAAAATCCAGCAACGATTGCATCATTCTAGCTAGGCTCCCACTTTCTGCCAGGGTGAGTGGCTGCCAAGGGAGGCCATTTGCCATGGGAAAAAGAAGTCCTTTCCCCAGGGTCTGGGTGTCAGATGAAAGGTGGCCTTTGGGGTTCTGAGGACTTGTAGGGTAGTACTTACTGGCTAGAGTAGAGGAAATGGATTCTATTTGAATATCTGTCCCACAGGTCCTGGTTGTCCTTGATGGGCTGCAGCTGTGAGCATTGAAGAGAACTGGGATAAAAGGGGGCGGCGTAGCCATTCAGGGAGAGCCTTGAAGGAGCCCTGAACTGGGAAAGAACAGCATGCAGAAGAAAGCGTCTGTGCTGTGAAGATCTGCAGCCATAAGAACACACCGAGGAGGTATGGACTTTAGCAATCTGAGAACAGCATGATGGGACTCTAGAGAAATAGAACAACAACAAGTGGTAGCTTTCGATTTGGAGCAATCCAGCAAAGCTTGCAAATTTCTTGCTGGGCACCACCCTCTTGGTCAGGGCGAGTGGCCAGAAATGGAGGCCATTTTCCATGGGGAAAACGAAGTCATTGGCCCAGGCTCTGGGTGTCAGATGACTGGTGGCATCTGGGGCTCTAAGGACTTGCAGGGTCCTAGTTGCTGGCAGCTTTCGTTCTGGAAGGATCCAGCAGAGTTTGTAGATTCCTGGCTTGGCACTGCCCTGCCTGCCAGGCCAAGTGGCCACAAATGAAGGCCATTTCCCATGGGAAAAACGAAGTCCTTTCCCCAGGGTCTCAGGAATATGTTCAAGGTGGCGTTTGAGGCTCTAAGTACTTCCAGGGCCCTAGTTGCTGCCAGCTTTTCTTTTGGAAAAATCCAGCAACGATTGCATCATTCTAGCTAGGCTCCCACTTTCTGCCAGGGTGAGTGGCTGCCAAGGGAGGCCATTTGCCATGGGAAAAAGAAGTCCTTTCCCCAGGGTCTGGGTGTCAGATGAAAGGTGGCCTTTGGGGTTCTGAGGACTTGTAGGGTAGTACTTACTGGCTAGAGTAGAGGAAATGGATTCTATTTGAATATCTGTCCCACAGGTCCTGGTTGTCCTTGATGGGCTGCAGCTGTGAGCATTGAAGAGAACTGGGATAAAAGGGGGCGGCGTAGCCATTCAGGGAGAGCCTTGAAGGAGCCCTGAACTGGGAAAGAACAGCATGCAGAAGAAAGCGTCTGTGCTGTGAAGATCTGCAGCCATAAGAACACACCGAGGAGGTATGGACTTTAGCAATCTGAGAACAGCATGATGGGACTCTAGAGAAATAGAAGAACAACAAGTGGTAGCTTTAGATTTGGAGCAATCCAGCAAAGCTTGCAAATTTCTTGCTGGGCACCACCCTCTTGGTCAGGGCGAGTGGCCAGAAATGGAGGCCATTTTCCATGGGGAAAACGAAGTCATTGGCCCAGGCTCTGGGTGTCAGATGACTGGTGGCATCTGGGGCTGTAAGGACTTGCAGGGTCCTAGTTGCTGGCAGCTTTCGTTCTGGAAGGATCCAGCAGAGTTTGTAGATTCCTGGCTTGGCACTGCCCTGCCTGCCAGGCAGAGTGGCCAGAAATGAAGGCCATTTTCCATGGGAAAAACGAAGTCCTTTCCCCAGGGTCTCAGGAATATGTTCAAGGTGGCGTTTGAGGCTCTAAGTACTTGCAGGGCCCTAGTTGCTGCCAGCTTTTCTTTTGGAAAAATCCAGCAACGATTGCATCATTCTAGCTAGGCTCCCACTTTCTGCCAGGGTGAGTGGCTGCCAAGGGAGGCCATTTGCCATGGGAAAAAGAAGTCCTTTCCCCAGGGTCTGGGTGTCAGATGAAAGGTGGCCTTTGGGGTTCTGAGGACTTGTAGGGTAGTACTTACTGGCTAGAGTAGAGGAAATGGATTCTATTTGAATATCTGTCTAGAGGCTTTGCCCCACAGGTCCTGGTTGTCCTTGATGGGCTGCAGCTGTGAGCATTGAAGAGAACTGGGATAAAAGGGGGCGGCTTAGCCATTCAGGGAGAGCCTTGAAGGAGCCCTGAACTGGGAAAGAACAGCATGCAGAAGAAAGCGTCTGTGCTGTGAAGATCTGCAGCCATAAGAACACACCGAGGAGGTATGGACTTTAGCAATCTGAGAACAGCATGATGGGACTCTAGAGAAATAGAAGAACAACAAGTGGCAGCTTTCGATTTGGAGCAATCCAGCAAAGCTTGCAAATTTCTTGCTGGGCACCACCCTCTTGGTCAGGGCGAGTGGCCAGAAATGGAGGCCATTTTCCATGGGGAAAACGAAGTCATTGGCCCAGGCTCTGGGTGTCAGATGACTGGTGGCATCTGGGGCTCTAAGGACTTGCAGGGTCCTAGTTGCTGGCAGCTTTCGTTCTGGAAGGATCCAGCAGAGTTTGTAGATTCCTGGCTTGGCACTGCCCTGCCTGCCAGGCAGAGTGGCCACAAATGAAGGCCATTTTCCATGGGAAAAACGAAGTCCTTTCCCCAGGGTCTCAGTAATATGTTCAAGGTGGCGTTTGAGGCTCTAAGTACTTCCAGGGCCCTAGTTGCTGCCAGCTTTTCTTTTGGAAAAATCCAGCAACGATTGCATCATTCTAGCTAGGCTCCCACTTTCTGCCAGGGTGAGTGGCTGCCAAGGGAGGCCATTTGCCATGGGAAAAAGAAGTCCTTTCCCCAGGGTCTGGGTGTCAGATGAAAGGTGGCCTTTGGGGTTCTGAGGACTTGTAGGGTAGTACTTACTGGCTAGAGTAGAGGAAATGGATTCTATTTGAATATCTGTCCCACAGGTCCTGGTTGTCCTTGATGGGCTGCAGCTGTGAGCATTGAAGAGAACTGGGATAAAAGGGGGCGGCGTAGCCATTCAGGGAGAGCCTTGAAGGAGCCCTGAACTGGGAAAGAACAGCATGCAGAAGAAAGCGTCTGTGCTGTGAAGATCTGCAGCCATAAGAACACACCGAGGAGGTATGGACTTTAGCAATCTGAGAACAGCATGATGGGACTCTAGAGAAATAGAACAACAACAAGTGGTAGCTTTCGATTTGGAGCAATCCAGCAAAGCTTGCAAATTTCTTGCTGGGCACCACCCTCTTGGTCAGGGCGAGTGGCCAGAAATGGAGGCCATTTTCCATGGGGAAAACGAAGTCATTGGCCCAGGCTCTGGGTGTCAGATGACTGGTGGCATCTGGGGCTCTAAGGACTTGCAGGGTCCTAGTTGCTGGCAGCTTTCGTTCTGGAAGGATCCAGCAGAGTTTGTAGATTCCTGGCTTGGCACTGCCCTGCCTGCCAGGCCAAGTGGCCACAAATGAAGGCCATTTCCCATGGGAAAAACGAAGTCCTTTCCCCAGGGTCTCAGGAATATGTTCAAGGTGGCGTTTGAGGCTCTAAGTACTTCCAGGGCCCTAGTTGCTGCCAGCTTTTCTTTTGGAAAAATCCAGCAACGATTGCATCATTCTAGCTAGGCTCCCACTTTCTGCCAGGGTGAGTGGCTGCCAAGGGAGGCCATTTGCCATGGGAAAAAGAAGTCCTTTCCCCAGGGTCTGGGTGTCAGATGAAAGGTGGCCTTTGGGGTTCTGAGGACTTGTAGGGTAGTACTTACTGGCTAGAGTAGAGGAAATGGATTCTATTTGAATATCTGTCCCACAGGTCCTGGTTGTCCTTGATGGGCTGCAGCTGTGAGCATTGAAGAGAACTGGGATAAAAGGGGGCGGCGTAGCCATTCAGGGAGAGCCTTGAAGGAGCCCTGAACTGGGAAAGAACAGCATGCAGAAGAAAGCGTCTGTGCTGTGAAGATCTGCAGCCATAAGAACACACCGAGGAGGTATGGACTTTAGCAATCTGAGAACAGCATGATGGGACTCTAGAGAAATAGAAGAACAACAAGTGGTAGCTTTAGATTTGGAGCAATCCAGCAAAGCTTGCAAATTTCTTGCTGGGCACCACCCTCTTGGTCAGGGCGAGTGGCCAGAAATGGAGGCCATTTTCCATGGGGAAAACGAAGTCATTGGCCCAGGCTCTGGGTGTCAGATGACTGGTGGCATCTGGGGCTGTAAGGACTTGCAGGGTCCTAGTTGCTGGCAGCTTTCGTTCTGGAAGGATCCAGCAGAGTTTGTAGATTCCTGGCTTGGCACTGCCCTGCCTGCCAGGCCAAGTGGCCACAAATGAAGGCCATTTCCCATGGGAAAAACGAAGTCCTTTCCCCAGGGCCTCAGGAATATGTTCAAGGTGGCGTTTGAGGCTCTAAGTACTTCCAGGGCCCTAGTTGCTGCCAGCTTTTCTTTTGGAAAAATCCAGCAACGATTGCATCATTCTAGCTAGGCTCCCACTTTCTGCCAGGGTGAGTGGCTGCCAAGGGAGGCCATTTGCCATGGGAAAAAGAAGTCCTTTCCCCAGGGTCTGGGTGTCAGATGAAAGGTGGCCTTTGGGGTTCTGAGGACTTGTAGGGTAGTACTTACTGGCTAGAGTAGAGGAAATGGATTCTATTTGAATATCTGTCCCACAGGTCCTGGTTGTCCTTGATGGGCTGCAGCTGTGAGCATTGAAGAGAACTGGGATAAAAGGGGGCGGCGTAGCCATTCAGGGAGAGCCTTGAAGGAGCCCTGAACTGGGAAAGAACAGCATGCAGAAGAAAGCGTCTGTGCTGTGAAGATCTGCAGCCATAAGAACACACCGAGGAGGTATGGACTTTAGCAATCTGAGAACAGCATGATGGGACTCTAGAGAAATAGAAGAACAACAAGTGGTAGCTTTAGATTTGGAGCAATCCAGCAAAGCTTGCAAATTTCTTGCTGGGCACCACCCTCTTGGTCAGGGCGAGTGGCCAGAAATGGAGGCCATTTTCCATGGGGAAAACGAAGTCATTGGCCCAGGCTCTGGGTGTCAGATGACTGGTGGCATCTGGGGCTCTAAGGACTTGCAGGGTCCTAGTTGCTGGCAGCTTTCGTTCTGGAAGGATCCAGCAGAGTTTGTAGATTCCTGGCTTGGCACTGCCCTGCCTGCCAGGCCAAGTGGCCACAAATGAAGGCCATTTCCCATGGGAAAAACGAAGTCCTTTCCCCAGGGCCTCAGGAATATGTTCAAGGTGGCGTTTGAGGCTCTAAGTACTTCCAGGGCCCTAGTTGCTGCCAGCTTTTCTTTTGGAAAAATCCAGCAACGATTGCATCATTCTAGCTAGGCTCCCACTTTCTGCCAGGGTGAGTGGCTGCCAAGGGAGGCCATTTGCCATGGGAAAAAGAAGTCCTTTCCCCAGGGTCTGGGTGTCAGATGAAAGGTGGCCTTTGGGGTTCTGAGGACTTGTAGGGTAGTACTTACTGGCTAGAGTAGAGGAAATGGATTCTATTTGAATATCTGTCTAGAGGCTTTGCCCCACAGGTCCTGGTTGTCCTTGATGGGCTGCAGCTGTGAGCATTGAAGAGAACTGGGATAAAAGGGGGCGGCGTAGCCATTCAGGGAGAGCCTTGAAGGAGCCCTGAACTGGGAAAGAACAGCATGCAGAAGAAAGCGTCTGTGCTGTGAAGATCTGCAGCCATAAGAACACACCGAGGAGGTATGGACTTTAGCAATCTGAGAACAGCATGATGGGACTCTAGAGAAATAGAACAACAACAAGTGGTAGCTTTCGATTTGGAGCAATCCAGCAAAGCTTGCAAATTTCTTGCTGGGCACCACCCTCTTGGTCAGGGCGAGTGGCCAGAAATGGAGGCCATTTTCCATGGGGAAAACGAAGTCATTGGCCCAGGCTCTGGGTGTCAGATGACTGGTGGCATCTGGGGCTCTAAGGACTTGCAGGGTCCTAGTTGCTGGCAGCTTTCGTTCTGGAAGGATCCAGCAGAGTTTGTAGATTCCTGGCTTGGCACTGCCCTGCCTGCCAGGCCAAGTGGCCACAAATGAAGGCCATTTTCCATGGGAAAAACGAAGTCCTTTCCCCAGGGTCTCAGTAATATGTTCAAGGTGGCGTTTGAGGCTCTAAGTACTTCCAGGGCCCTAGTTGCTGCCAGCTTTTCTTTTGGAAAAATCCAGCAACGATTGCATCATTCTAGCTAGGCTCCCACTTTCTGCCAGGGTGAGTGGCTGCCAAGGGAGGCCATTTGCCATGGGAAAAAGAAGTCCTTTCCCCAGGGTCTGGGTGTCAGATGAAAGGTGGCCTTTGGGGTTCTGAGGACTTGTAGGGTAGTACTTACTGGCTAGAGTAGAGGAAATGGATTCTATTTGAATATCTGTCTAGAGGCTTTGCCCCACAGGTCCTGGTTGTCCTTGATGGGCTGCAGCTGTGAGCATTGAAGAGAACTGGGATAAAAGGGGGCGGCTTAGCCATTCAGGGAGAGCCTTGAAGGAGCCCTGAACTGGGAAAGAACAGCATGCAGAAGAAAGCGTCTGTGCTGTGAAGATCTGCAGCCATAAGAACACACCGAGGAGGTATGGACTTTAGCAATCTGAGAACAGCATTATGGGACTCTAGAGAAATAGAAGAACAACAAGTGGCAGCTTTCGATTTGGAGCAATCCAGCAAAGCTTGCAAATTTCTTGCTGGGCACCACCCTCTTGGTCAGGGCGAGTGGCCAGAAATGGAGGCCATTTTCCATGGGGAAAACGAAGTCATTGGCCCAGGCTCTGGGTGTCAGATGACTGGTGGCATCTGGGGCTGTAAGGACTTGCAGGGTCCTAGTTGCTGGCAGCTTTCGTTCTGGAAGGATCCAGCACAGTTTGTAGATTCCTGGCTTGGCACTGCCCTGCCTGCCAGGCAGAGTGGCCAGAAATGAAGGCCATTTTCCATGGGAAAAACGAAGTCCTTTCCCCAGGGTCTCAGGAATATGTTCAAGGTGGCGTTTGAGGCTCTAAGTACTTGCAGGGCCCTAGTTGCTGCCAGCTTTTCTTTTGGAAAAATCCAGCAACGATTGCATCATTCTAGCTAGGCTCCCACTTTCTGCCAGGGTGAGTGGCTGCCAAGGGAGGCCATTTGCCATGGGAAAAAGAAGTCCTTTCCCCAGGGTCTGGGTGTCAGATGAAAGGTGGCCTTTGGGGTTCTGAGGACTTGTAGGGTAGTACTTACTGGCTAGAGTAGAGGAAATGGATTCTATTTGAATATCTGTCTAGAGGCTTTGCCCCACAGGTCCTGGTTGTCCTTGATGGGCTGCAGCTGTGAGCATTGAAGAGAACTGGGATAAAAGGGGGCGGCGTAGCCATTCAGGGAGAGCCTTGAAGGAGCCCTGAACTGGGAAAGAACAGCATGCAGAAGAAAGCGTCTGTGCTGTGAAGATCTGCAGCCATAAGAACACACCGAGGAGGTATGGACTTTAGCAATCTGAGAACAGCATGATGGGACTCTAGAGAAATAGAAGAACAACAAGTGGTAGCTTTAGATTTGGAGCAATCCAGCAAAGCTTGCAAATTTCTTGCTGGGCACCACCCTCTTGGTCAGGGCGAGTGGCCAGAAATGGAGGCCATTTTCCATGGGGAAAACGAAGTCATTGGCCCAGGCTCTGGGTGTCAGATGACTGGTGGCATCTGGGGCTCTAAGGACTTGCAGGGTCCTAGTTGCTGGCAGCTTTCGTTCTGGAAGGATCCAGCAGAGTTTGTAGATTCCTGGCTTGGCACTGCCCTGCCTGCCAGGCAGAGTGGCCACAAATGAAGGCCATTTTCCATGGGAAAAACGAAGTCCTTTCCCCAGGGTCTCAGGAATATGTTCAAGGTGGCGTTTGAGGCTCTAAGTACTTCCAGGGCCCTAGTTGCTGCCAGCTTTTCTTTTGGAAAAATCCAGCAATGATTGCATCATTCTAGCTAGGCTCCCACTTTCTGCCAGGGTGAGTGGCTGCCAAGGGAGGCCATTTGCCATGGGAAAAAGAAGTCCTTTCCCCAGGGTCTGGGTGTCAGATGAAAGGTGGCCTTTGGGGTTCTGAGGACTTGTAGGGTAGTATTTACTGGCTAGAGTAGAGGAAATGGATTCTATTTGAATATCTGTCTAGAGGCTTTGCCCCACAGGTCCTGGTTGTCCTTGATGGGCTGCAGCTGTGAGCATTGAAGAGAACTGGGATAAAAGGGGGCGGCGTAGCCATTCAGGGAGAGCCTTGAAGGAGCCCTGAACTGGGAAAGAACAGCATGCAGAAGAAAGCGTCTGTGCTGTGAAGATCTGCAGCCATAAGAACACACCGAGGAGGTATGGACTTTAGCAATCTGAGAACAGCATTATGGGACTCTAGAGAAATAAAACAACAACAAGTGGCAGCTTTCGATTTGGAGCAATCCAGCAAAGCTTGCAAATTTCTTGCTGGGCACCACCCTCTTGGTCAGGGCGAGTGGCCAGAAATGGAGGCCATTTTCCATGGGGAAAACGAAGTCATTGGCCCAGGCTCTGGGTGTCAGATGACAGGTGGCGTCTGGGGCTCTAAGGACTTGCAGGGTCCTAGTTGCTGGCAGCTTTCGTTCTGGAAGGATCCAGCACAGTTTGTAGATTCCTGGCTTGGCACTGCCCTGCCTGCCAGGCAGAGTGGCCACAAATGAAGGCCATTTTCCATGGGAAAAACGAAGTCCTTTCCCCAGGGTCTCAGGAATATGTTCAAGGTGGCGTTTGAGGCTCTAAGTACTTCCAGGGCCCTAGTTGCTGCCAGCTTTTCTTTTGGAAAAATCCAGCAACGATTGCATCATTCTAGCTAGGCTCCCACTTTCTGCCAGGGTGAGTGGCTGCCAAGGGAGGCCATTTGCCATGGGAAAAAGAAGTCCTTTCCCCAGGGTCTGGGTGTCAGATGAAAGGTGGCCTTTGGGGTTCTGAGGACTTGTAGGGTAGTACTTACTGGCTAGAGTAGAGGAAATGGATTCTATTTGAATATCTGTCCCACAGGTCCTGGTTGTCCTTGATGGGCTGCAGCTGTGAGCATTGAAGAGAACTGGGATAAAAGGGGGCGGCGTAGCCATTCAGGGAGAGCCTTGAAGGAGCCCTGAACTGGGAAAGAACAGCATGCAGAAGAAAGCGTCTGTGCTGTGAAGATCTGCAGCCATAAGAACACACCGAGGAGGTATGGACTTTAGCAATCTGAGAACAGCATGATGGGACTCTAGAGAAATAGAACAACAACAAGTGGTAGCTTTCGATTTGGAGCAATCCAGCAAAGCTTGCAAATTTCTTGCTGGGCACCACCCTCTTGGTCAGGGCGAGTGGCCAGAAATGGAGGCCATTTTCCATGGGGAAAACGAAGTCATTGGCCCAGGCTCTGGGTGTCAGATGACTGGTGGCATCTGGGGCTGTAAGGACTTGCAGGGTCCTAGTTGCTGGCAGCTTTTGTTCTGGAAGGATCCAGCAGAGTTTGTAGATTCCTGGCTTGGCACTGCCCTGCCTGCCAGGCAGAGTGGCCACAAATGAAGGCCATTTTCCATGGGAAAAACGAAGTCCTTTCCCCAGGGTCTCAGGAATATGTTCAAGGTGGCGTTTGAGGCTCTAAGTACTTCCAGGGCCCTAGTTGCTGCCAGCTTTTCTTTTGGAAAAATCCAGCAACGATTGCATCATTCTAGCTAGGCTCCCACTTTCTGCCAGGGTGAGTGGCTGCCAAGGGAGGCCATTTGCCATGGGAAAAAGAAGTCCTTTCCCCAGGGTCTGGGTGTCAGATGAAAGGTGGCCTTTGGGGTTCTGAGGACTTGTAGGGTAGTACTTACTGGCTAGAGTAGAGGAAATGGATTCTATTTGAATATCTGTCCCACAGGTCCTGGTTGTCCTTGATGGGCTGCAGCTGTGAGCATTGAAGAGAACTGGGATAAAAGGGGGCGGCGTAGCCATTCAGGGAGAGCCTTGAAGGAGCCCTGAACTGGGAAAGAACAGCATGCAGAAGAAAGCGTCTGTGCTGTGAAGATCTGCAGCCATAAGAACACACCGAGGAGGTATGGACTTTAGCAATCTGAGAACAGCATGATGGGACTCTAGAGAAATAGAACAACAACAAGTGGTAGCTTTAGATTTGGAGCAATCCAGCAAAGCTTGCAAATTTCTTGCTGGGCACCACCCTCTTGGTCAGGGTGAGAGGCCAGAAATGGAGGCCATTTTCCATGGGGAAAACGAAGTCATTGGCCCAGGCTCTGGGTGTCAGATGAAAGGTGGCGTCTGGGGCTCTAAGGACTTGCAGGGTCCTAGTTGCTGGCAGCTTTCGTTCTGGAAGGATCCAGCACAGTTTGTAGATTCCTGGCTTGGCACTGCCCTGCCTGCCAGGCCAAGTGGCCAGAAATGAAGGCCATTTCCCATGGGAAAAACGAAGTCCTTTCCCCAGGGTCTCAGGAATATGTTCAAGGTGGCGTTTGAGGCTCTAAGTACTTCCAGGGCCCTAGTTGCTGCCAGCTTTTCTTTTGGAAAAATCCAGCAACGATTGCATCATTCTAGCTAGGCTCCCACTTTCTGCCAGGGTGAGTGGCTGCCAAGGGAGGCCATTTGCCATGGGAAAAAGAAGTCCTTTCCCCAGGGTCTGGGTGTCAGATGAAAGGTGGCCTTTGGGGTTCTGAGGACTTGTAGGGTAGTACTTACTGGCTAGAGTAGAGGAAATGGATTCTATTTGAATATCTGTCCCACAGGTCCTGGTTGTCCTTGATGGGCTGCAGCTGTGAGCATTGAAGAGAACTGGGATAAAAGGGGGCGGCGTAGCCATTCAGGGAGAGCCTTGAAGGAGCCCTGAACTGGGAAAGAACAGCATGCAGAAGAAAGCGTCTGTGCTGTGAAGATCTGCAGCCATAAGAACACACCGAGGAGGTATGGACTTTAGCAATCTGAGAACAGCATGATGGGACTCTAGAGAAATAGAACAACAACAAGTGGTAGCTTTAGATTTGGAGCAATCCAGCAAAGCTTGCAAATTTCTTGCTGGGCACCACCCTCTTGGTCAGGGCGAGTGGCCAGAAATGGAGGCCATTTTCCATGGGGAAAACGAAGTCATTGGCCCAGGCTCTGGGTGTCAGATGACTGGTGGCATCTGGGGCTCTAAGGACTTGCAGGGTCCTAGTTGCTGGCAGCTTTCGTTCTGGAAGGATCCAGCACAGTTTGTAGATTCCTGGCTTGGCACTGCCCTGCCTGCCAGGCCAAGTGGCCACAAATGAAGGCCATTTCCCATGGGAAAAACGAAGTCCTTTCCCCAGGGTCTCAGGAATATGTTCAAGGTGGCGTTTGAGGCTCTAAGTACTTCCAGGGCCCTAGTTGCTGCCAGCTTTTCTTTTGGAAAAATCCAGCAATGATTGCATCATTCTAGCTAGGCTCCCACTTTCTGCCAGGGTGAGTGGCTGCCAAGGGAGGCCATTTGCCATGGGAAAAAGAAGTCCTTTCCCCAGGGTCTGGGTGTCAGATGAAAGGTGGCCTTTGGGGTTCTGAGGACTTGTAGGGTAGTACTTACTGGCTAGAGTAGAGGAAATGGATTCTATTTGAATATCTGTCTAGAGGCTTTGCCCCACAGGTCCTGGTTGTCCTTGATGGGCTGCAGCTGTGAGCATTGAAGAGAACTGGGATAAAAGGGGGCGGCTTAGCCATTCAGGGAGAGCCTTGAAGGAGCCCTGAACTGGGAAAGAACAGCATGCAGAAGAAAGCGTCTGTGCTGTGAAGATCTGCAGCCATAAGAACACACCGAGGAGGTATGGACTTTAGCAATCTGAGAACAGCATGATGGGACTCTAGAGAAATAGAAGAACAACAAGTGGCAGCTTTCGATTTGGAGCAATCCAGCAAAGCTTGCAAATTTCTTGCTGGGCACCACCCTCTTGGTCAGGGCGAGTGGCCAGAAATGGAGGCCATTTTCCATGGGGAAAACGAAGTCATTGGCCCAGGCTCTGGGTGTCAGATGACTGGTGGCATCTGGGGCTCTAAGGACTTGCAGGGTCCTAGTTGCTGGCAGCTTTCGTTCTGGAAGGATCCAGCAGAGTTTGTAGATTCCTGGCTTGGCACTGCCCTGCCTGCCAGGCAGAGTGGCCACAAATGAAGGCCATTTTCCATGGGAAAAACGAAGTCCTTTCCCCAGGGTCTCAGTAATATGTTCAAGGTGGCGTTTGAGGCTCTAAGTACTTCCAGGGCCCTAGTTGCTGCCAGCTTTTCTTTTGGAAAAATCCAGCAACGATTGCATCATTCTAGCTAGGCTCCCACTTTCTGCCAGGGTGAGTGGCTGCCAAGGGAGGCCATTTGCCATGGGAAAAAGAAGTCCTTTCCCCAGGGTCTGGGTGTCAGATGAAAGGTGGCCTTTGGGGTTCTGAGGACTTGTAGGGTAGTACTTACTGGCTAGAGTAGAGGAAATGGATTCTATTTGAATATCTGTCCCACAGGTCCTGGTTGTCCTTGATGGGCTGCAGCTGTGAGCATTGAAGAGAACTGGGATAAAAGGGGGCGGCGTAGCCATTCAGGGAGAGCCTTGAAGGAGCCCTGAACTGGGAAAGAACAGCATGCAGAAGAAAGCGTCTGTGCTGTGAAGATCTGCAGCCATAAGAACACACCGAGGAGGTATGGACTTTAGCAATCTGAGAACAGCATGATGGGACTCTAGAGAAATAGAACAACAACAAGTGGTAGCTTTCGATTTGGAGCAATCCAGCAAAGCTTGCAAATTTCTTGCTGGGCACCACCCTCTTGGTCAGGGCGAGTGGCCAGAAATGGAGGCCATTTTCCATGGGGAAAACGAAGTCATTGGCCCAGGCTCTGGGTGTCAGATGACTGGTGGCATCTGGGGCTCTAAGGACTTGCAGGGTCCTAGTTGCTGGCAGCTTTCGTTCTGGAAGGATCCAGCAGAGTTTGTAGATTCCTGGCTTGGCACTGCCCTGCCTGCCAGGCCAAGTGGCCACAAATGAAGGCCATTTCCCATGGGAAAAACGAAGTCCTTTCCCCAGGGTCTCAGGAATATGTTCAAGGTGGCGTTTGAGGCTCTAAGTACTTCCAGGGCCCTAGTTGCTGCCAGCTTTTCTTTTGGAAAAATCCAGCAACGATTGCATCATTCTAGCTAGGCTCCCACTTTCTGCCAGGGTGAGTGGCTGCCAAGGGAGGCCATTTGCCATGGGAAAAAGAAGTCCTTTCCCCAGGGTCTGGGTGTCAGATGAAAGGTGGCCTTTGGGGTTCTGAGGACTTGTAGGGTAGTACTTACTGGCTAGAGTAGAGGAAATGGATTCTATTTGAATATCTGTCCCACAGGTCCTGGTTGTCCTTGATGGGCTGCAGCTGTGAGCATTGAAGAGAACTGGGATAAAAGGGGGCGGCGTAGCCATTCAGGGAGAGCCTTGAAGGAGCCCTGAACTGGGAAAGAACAGCATGCAGAAGAAAGCGTCTGTGCTGTGAAGATCTGCAGCCATAAGAACACACCGAGGAGGTATGGACTTTAGCAATCTGAGAACAGCATGATGGGACTCTAGAGAAATAGAAGAACAACAAGTGGTAGCTTTAGATTTGGAGCAATCCAGCAAAGCTTGCAAATTTCTTGCTGGGCACCACCCTCTTGGTCAGGGCGAGTGGCCAGAAATGGAGGCCATTTTCCATGGGGAAAACGAAGTCATTGGCCCAGGCTCTGGGTGTCAGATGACTGGTGGCATCTGGGGCTGTAAGGACTTGCAGGGTCCTAGTTGCTGGCAGCTTTCGTTCTGGAAGGATCCAGCAGAGTTTGTAGATTCCTGGCTTGGCACTGCCCTGCCTGCCAGGCAGAGTGGCCAGAAATGAAGGCCATTTTCCATGGGAAAAACGAAGTCCTTTCCCCAGGGTCTCAGGAATATGTTCAAGGTGGCGTTTGAGGCTCTAAGTACTTGCAGGGCCCTAGTTGCTGCCAGCTTTTCTTTTGGAAAAATCCAGCAACGATTGCATCATTCTAGCTAGGCTCCCACTTTCTGCCAGGGTGAGTGGCTGCCAAGGGAGGCCATTTGCCATGGGAAAAAGAAGTCCTTTCCCCAGGGTCTGGGTGTCAGATGAAAGGTGGCCTTTGGGGTTCTGAGGACTTGTAGGGTAGTACTTACTGGCTAGAGTAGAGGAAATGGATTCTATTTGAATATCTGTCTAGAGGCTTTGCCCCACAGGTCCTGGTTGTCCTTGATGGGCTGCAGCTGTGAGCATTGAAGAGAACTGGGATAAAAGGGGGCGGCTTAGCCATTCAGGGAGAGCCTTGAAGGAGCCCTGAACTGGGAAAGAACAGCATGCAGAAGAAAGCGTCTGTGCTGTGAAGATCTGCAGCCATAAGAACACACCGAGGAGGTATGGACTTTAGCAATCTGAGAACAGCATGATGGGACTCTAGAGAAATAGAAGAACAACAAGTGGCAGCTTTCGATTTGGAGCAATCCAGCAAAGCTTGCAAATTTCTTGCTGGGCACCACCCTCTTGGTCAGGGCGAGTGGCCAGAAATGGAGGCCATTTTCCATGGGGAAAACGAAGTCATTGGCCCAGGCTCTGGGTGTCAGATGACTGGTGGCATCTGGGGCTCTAAGGACTTGCAGGGTCCTAGTTGCTGGCAGCTTTCGTTCTGGAAGGATCCAGCAGAGTTTGTAGATTCCTGGCTTGGCACTGCCCTGCCTGCCAGGCAGAGTGGCCACAAATGAAGGCCATTTTCCATGGGAAAAACGAAGTCCTTTCCCCAGGGTCTCAGTAATATGTTCAAGGTGGCGTTTGAGGCTCTAAGTACTTCCAGGGCCCTAGTTGCTGCCAGCTTTTCTTTTGGAAAAATCCAGCAACGATTGCATCATTCTAGCTAGGCTCCCACTTTCTGCCAGGGTGAGTGGCTGCCAAGGGAGGCCATTTGCCATGGGAAAAAGAAGTCCTTTCCCCAGGGTCTGGGTGTCAGATGAAAGGTGGCCTTTGGGGTTCTGAGGACTTGTAGGGTAGTACTTACTGGCTAGAGTAGAGGAAATGGATTCTATTTGAATATCTGTCCCACAGGTCCTGGTTGTCCTTGATGGGCTGCAGCTGTGAGCATTGAAGAGAACTGGGATAAAAGGGGGCGGCGTAGCCATTCAGGGAGAGCCTTGAAGGAGCCCTGAACTGGGAAAGAACAGCATGCAGAAGAAAGCGTCTGTGCTGTGAAGATCTGCAGCCATAAGAACACACCGAGGAGGTATGGACTTTAGCAATCTGAGAACAGCATGATGGGACTCTAGAGAAATAGAACAACAACAAGTGGTAGCTTTCGATTTGGAGCAATCCAGCAAAGCTTGCAAATTTCTTGCTGGGCACCACCCTCTTGGTCAGGGCGAGTGGCCAGAAATGGAGGCCATTTTCCATGGGGAAAACGAAGTCATTGGCCCAGGCTCTGGGTGTCAGATGACTGGTGGCATCTGGGGCTCTAAGGACTTGCAGGGTCCTAGTTGCTGGCAGCTTTCGTTCTGGAAGGATCCAGCAGAGTTTGTAGATTCCTGGCTTGGCACTGCCCTGCCTGCCAGGCCAAGTGGCCACAAATGAAGGCCATTTCCCATGGGAAAAACGAAGTCCTTTCCCCAGGGTCTCAGGAATATGTTCAAGGTGGCGTTTGAGGCTCTAAGTACTTCCAGGGCCCTAGTTGCTGCCAGCTTTTCTTTTGGAAAAATCCAGCAACGATTGCATCATTCTAGCTAGGCTCCCACTTTCTGCCAGGGTGAGTGGCTGCCAAGGGAGGCCATTTGCCATGGGAAAAAGAAGTCCTTTCCCCAGGGTCTGGGTGTCAGATGAAAGGTGGCCTTTGGGGTTCTGAGGACTTGTAGGGTAGTACTTACTGGCTAGAGTAGAGGAAATGGATTCTATTTGAATATCTGTCCCACAGGTCCTGGTTGTCCTTGATGGGCTGCAGCTGTGAGCATTGAAGAGAACTGGGATAAAAGGGGGCGGCGTAGCCATTCAGGGAGAGCCTTGAAGGAGCCCTGAACTGGGAAAGAACAGCATGCAGAAGAAAGCGTCTGTGCTGTGAAGATCTGCAGCCATAAGAACACACCGAGGAGGTATGGACTTTAGCAATCTGAGAACAGCATGATGGGACTCTAGAGAAATAGAAGAACAACAAGTGGTAGCTTTAGATTTGGAGCAATCCAGCAAAGCTTGCAAATTTCTTGCTGGGCACCACCCTCTTGGTCAGGGCGAGTGGCCAGAAATGGAGGCCATTTTCCATGGGGAAAACGAAGTCATTGGCCCAGGCTCTGGGTGTCAGATGACTGGTGGCATCTGGGGCTGTAAGGACTTGCAGGGTCCTAGTTGCTGGCAGCTTTCGTTCTGGAAGGATCCAGCAGAGTTTGTAGATTCCTGGCTTGGCACTGCCCTGCCTGCCAGGCCAAGTGGCCACAAATGAAGGCCATTTCCCATGGGAAAAACGAAGTCCTTTCCCCAGGGCCTCAGGAATATGTTCAAGGTGGCGTTTGAGGCTCTAAGTACTTCCAGGGCCCTAGTTGCTGCCAGCTTTTCTTTTGGAAAAATCCAGCAACGATTGCATCATTCTAGCTAGGCTCCCACTTTCTGCCAGGGTGAGTGGCTGCCAAGGGAGGCCATTTGCCATGGGAAAAAGAAGTCCTTTCCCCAGGGTCTGGGTGTCAGATGAAAGGTGGCCTTTGGGGTTCTGAGGACTTGTAGGGTAGTACTTACTGGCTAGAGTAGAGGAAATGGATTCTATTTGAATATCTGTCCCACAGGTCCTGGTTGTCCTTGATGGGCTGCAGCTGTGAGCATTGAAGAGAACTGGGATAAAAGGGGGCGGCGTAGCCATTCAGGGAGAGCCTTGAAGGAGCCCTGAACTGGGAAAGAACAGCATGCAGAAGAAAGCGTCTGTGCTGTGAAGATCTGCAGCCATAAGAACACACCGAGGAGGTATGGACTTTAGCAATCTGAGAACAGCATGATGGGACTCTAGAGAAATAGAAGAACAACAAGTGGTAGCTTTAGATTTGGAGCAATCCAGCAAAGCTTGCAAATTTCTTGCTGGGCACCACCCTCTTGGTCAGGGCGAGTGGCCAGAAATGGAGGCCATTTTCCATGGGGAAAACGAAGTCATTGGCCCAGGCTCTGGGTGTCAGATGACTGGTGGCATCTGGGGCTCTAAGGACTTGCAGGGTCCTAGTTGCTGGCAGCTTTCGTTCTGGAAGGATCCAGCAGAGTTTGTAGATTCCTGGCTTGGCACTGCCCTGCCTGCCAGGCCAAGTGGCCACAAATGAAGGCCATTTCCCATGGGAAAAACGAAGTCCTTTCCCCAGGGCCTCAGGAATATGTTCAAGGTGGCGTTTGAGGCTCTAAGTACTTCCAGGGCCCTAGTTGCTGCCAGCTTTTCTTTTGGAAAAATCCAGCAACGATTGCATCATTCTAGCTAGGCTCCCACTTTCTGCCAGGGTGAGTGGCTGCCAAGGGAGGCCATTTGCCATGGGAAAAAGAAGTCCTTTCCCCAGGGTCTGGGTGTCAGATGAAAGGTGGCCTTTGGGGTTCTGAGGACTTGTAGGGTAGTACTTACTGGCTAGAGTAGAGGAAATGGATTCTATTTGAATATCTGTCTAGAGGCTTTGCCCCACAGGTCCTGGTTGTCCTTGATGGGCTGCAGCTGTGAGCATTGAAGAGAACTGGGATAAAAGGGGGCGGCGTAGCCATTCAGGGAGAGCCTTGAAGGAGCCCTGAACTGGGAAAGAACAGCATGCAGAAGAAAGCGTCTGTGCTGTGAAGATCTGCAGCCATAAGAACACACCGAGGAGGTATGGACTTTAGCAATCTGAGAACAGCATGATGGGACTCTAGAGAAATAGAACAACAACAAGTGGTAGCTTTCGATTTGGAGCAATCCAGCAAAGCTTGCAAATTTCTTGCTGGGCACCACCCTCTTGGTCAGGGCGAGTGGCCAGAAATGGAGGCCATTTTCCATGGGGAAAACGAAGTCATTGGCCCAGGCTCTGGGTGTCAGATGACTGGTGGCATCTGGGGCTCTAAGGACTTGCAGGGTCCTAGTTGCTGGCAGCTTTCGTTCTGGAAGGATCCAGCAGAGTTTGTAGATTCCTGGCTTGGCACTGCCCTGCCTGCCAGGCCAAGTGGCCACAAATGAAGGCCATTTTCCATGGGAAAAACGAAGTCCTTTCCCCAGGGTCTCAGTAATATGTTCAAGGTGGCGTTTGAGGCTCTAAGTACTTCCAGGGCCCTAGTTGCTGCCAGCTTTTCTTTTGGAAAAATCCAGCAACGATTGCATCATTCTAGCTAGGCTCCCACTTTCTGCCAGGGTGAGTGGCTGCCAAGGGAGGCCATTTGCCATGGGAAAAAGAAGTCCTTTCCCCAGGGTCTGGGTGTCAGATGAAAGGTGGCCTTTGGGGTTCTGAGGACTTGTAGGGTAGTACTTACTGGCTAGAGTAGAGGAAATGGATTCTATTTGAATATCTGTCTAGAGGCTTTGCCCCACAGGTCCTGGTTGTCCTTGATGGGCTGCAGCTGTGAGCATTGAAGAGAACTGGGATAAAAGGGGGCGGCTTAGCCATTCAGGGAGAGCCTTGAAGGAGCCCTGAACTGGGAAAGAACAGCATGCAGAAGAAAGCGTCTGTGCTGTGAAGATCTGCAGCCATAAGAACACACCGAGGAGGTATGGACTTTAGCAATCTGAGAACAGCATTATGGGACTCTAGAGAAATAGAAGAACAACAAGTGGCAGCTTTCGATTTGGAGCAATCCAGCAAAGCTTGCAAATTTCTTGCTGGGCACCACCCTCTTGGTCAGGGCGAGTGGCCAGAAATGGAGGCCATTTTCCATGGGGAAAACGAAGTCATTGGCCCAGGCTCTGGGTGTCAGATGACTGGTGGCATCTGGGGCTGTAAGGACTTGCAGGGTCCTAGTTGCTGGCAGCTTTCGTTCTGGAAGGATCCAGCACAGTTTGTAGATTCCTGGCTTGGCACTGCCCTGCCTGCCAGGCAGAGTGGCCAGAAATGAAGGCCATTTTCCATGGGAAAAACGAAGTCCTTTCCCCAGGGTCTCAGGAATATGTTCAAGGTGGCGTTTGAGGCTCTAAGTACTTGCAGGGCCCTAGTTGCTGCCAGCTTTTCTTTTGGAAAAATCCAGCAACGATTGCATCATTCTAGCTAGGCTCCCACTTTCTGCCAGGGTGAGTGGCTGCCAAGGGAGGCCATTTGCCATGGGAAAAAGAAGTCCTTTCCCCAGGGTCTGGGTGTCAGATGAAAGGTGGCCTTTGGGGTTCTGAGGACTTGTAGGGTAGTACTTACTGGCTAGAGTAGAGGAAATGGATTCTATTTGAATATCTGTCTAGAGGCTTTGCCCCACAGGTCCTGGTTGTCCTTGATGGGCTGCAGCTGTGAGCATTGAAGAGAACTGGGATAAAAGGGGGCGGCTTAGCCATTCAGGGAGAGCCTTGAAGGAGCCCTGAACTGGGAAAGAACAGCATGCAGAAGAAAGCGTCTGTGCTGTGAAGATCTGCAGCCATAAGAACACACCGAGGAGGTATGGACTTTAGCAATCTGAGAACAGCATGATGGGACTCTAGAGAAATAGAAGAACAACAAGTGGCAGCTTTCGATTTGGAGCAATCCAGCAAAGCTTGCAAATTTCTTGCTGGGCACCACCCTCTTGGTCAGGGCGAGTGGCCAGAAATGGAGGCCATTTTCCATGGGGAAAACGAAGTCATTGGCCCAGGCTCTGGGTGTCAGATGACTGGTGGCATCTGGGGCTCTAAGGACTTGCAGGGTCCTAGTTGCTGGCAGCTTTCGTTCTGGAAGGATCCAGCAGAGTTTGTAGATTCCTGGCTTGGCACTGCCCTGCCTGCCAGGCAGAGTGGCCACAAATGAAGGCCATTTTCCATGGGAAAAACGAAGTCCTTTCCCCAGGGTCTCAGTAATATGTTCAAGGTGGCGTTTGAGGCTCTAAGTACTTCCAGGGCCCTAGTTGCTGCCAGCTTTTCTTTTGGAAAAATCCAGCAACGATTGCATCATTCTAGCTAGGCTCCCACTTTCTGCCAGGGTGAGTGGCTGCCAAGGGAGGCCATTTGCCATGGGAAAAAGAAGTCCTTTCCCCAGGGTCTGGGTGTCAGATGAAAGGTGGCCTTTGGGGTTCTGAGGACTTGTAGGGTAGTACTTACTGGCTAGAGTAGAGGAAATGGATTCTATTTGAATATCTGTCCCACAGGTCCTGGTTGTCCTTGATGGGCTGCAGCTGTGAGCATTGAAGAGAACTGGGATAAAAGGGGGCGGCGTAGCCATTCAGGGAGAGCCTTGAAGGAGCCCTGAACTGGGAAAGAACAGCATGCAGAAGAAAGCGTCTGTGCTGTGAAGATCTGCAGCCATAAGAACACACCGAGGAGGTATGGACTTTAGCAATCTGAGAACAGCATGATGGGACTCTAGAGAAATAGAACAACAACAAGTGGTAGCTTTCGATTTGGAGCAATCCAGCAAAGCTTGCAAATTTCTTGCTGGGCACCACCCTCTTGGTCAGGGCGAGTGGCCAGAAATGGAGGCCATTTTCCATGGGGAAAACGAAGTCATTGGCCCAGGCTCTGGGTGTCAGATGACTGGTGGCATCTGGGGCTCTAAGGACTTGCAGGGTCCTAGTTGCTGGCAGCTTTCGTTCTGGAAGGATCCAGCACAGTTTGTAGATTCCTGGCTTGGCACTGCCCTGCCTGCCAGGCCAAGTGGCCACAAATGAAGGCCATTTCCCATGGGAAAAACGAAGTCCTTTCCCCAGGGTCTCAGGAATATGTTCAAGGTGGCGTTTGAGGCTCTAAGTACTTCCAGGGCCCTAGTTGCTGCCAGCTTTTCTTTTGGAAAAATCCAGCAACGATTGCATCATTCTAGCTAGGCTCCCACTTTCTGCCAGGGTGAGTGGCTGCCAAGGGAGGCCATTTGCCATGGGAAAAAGAAGTCCTTTCCCCAGGGTCTGGGTGTCAGATGAAAGGTGGCCTTTGGGGTTCTGAGGACTTGTAGGGTAGTACTTACTGGCTAGAGTAGAGGAAATGGATTCTATTTGAATATCTGTCCCACAGGTCCTGGTTGTCCTTGATGGGCTGCAGCTGTGAGCATTGAAGAGAACTGGGATAAAAGGGGGCGGCGTAGCCATTCAGGGAGAGCCTTGAAGGAGCCCTGAACTGGGAAAGAACAGCATGCAGAAGAAAGCGTCTGTGCTGTGAAGATCTGCAGCCATAAGAACACACCGAGGAGGTATGGACTTTAGCAATCTGAGAACAGCATGATGGGACTCTAGAGAAATAGAAGAACAACAAGTGGTAGCTTTAGATTTGGAGCAATCCAGCAAAGCTTGCAAATTTCTTGCTGGGCACCACCCTCTTGGTCAGGGCGAGTGGCCAGAAATGGAGGCCATTTTCCATGGGGAAAACGAAGTCATTGGCCCAGGCTCTGGGTGTCAGATGACTGGTGGCATCTGGGGCTGTAAGGACTTGCAGGGTCCTAGTTGCTGGCAGCTTTCGTTCTGGAAGGATCCAGCAGAGTTTGTAGATTCCTGGCTTGGCACTGCCCTGCCTGCCAGGCAGAGTGGCCAGAAATGAAGGCCATTTTCCATGGGAAAAACGAAGTCCTTTCCCCAGGGTCTCAGGAATATGTTCAAGGTGGCGTTTGAGGCTCTAAGTACTTGCAGGGCCCTAGTTGCTGCCAGCTTTTCTTTTGGAAAAATCCAGCAACGATTGCATCATTCTAGCTAGGCTCCCACTTTCTGCCAGGGTGAGTGGCTGCCAAGGGAGGCCATTTGCCATGGGAAAAAGAAGTCCTTTCCCCAGGGTCTGGGTGTCAGATGAAAGGTGGCCTTTGGGGTTCTGAGGACTTGTAGGGTAGTACTTACTGGCTAGAGTAGAGGAAATGGATTCTATTTGAATATCTGTCTAGAGGCTTTGCCCCACAGGTCCTGGTTGTCCTTGATGGGCTGCAGCTGTGAGCATTGAAGAGAACTGGGATAAAAGGGGGCGGCTTAGCCATTCAGGGAGAGCCTTGAAGGAGCCCTGAACTGGGAAAGAACAGCATGCAGAAGAAAGCGTCTGTGCTGTGAAGATCTGCAGCCATAAGAACACACCGAGGAGGTATGGACTTTAGCAATCTGAGAACAGCATGATGGGACTCTAGAGAAATAGAAGAACAACAAGTGGCAGCTTTCGATTTGGAGCAATCCAGCAAAGCTTGCAAATTTCTTGCTGGGCACCACCCTCTTGGTCAGGGCGAGTGGCCAGAAATGGAGGCCATTTTCCATGGGGAAAACGAAGTCATTGGCCCAGGCTCTGGGTGTCAGATGACTGGTGGCATCTGGGGCTCTAAGGACTTGCAGGGTCCTAGTTGCTGGCAGCTTTCGTTCTGGAAGGATCCAGCAGAGTTTGTAGATTCCTGGCTTGGCACTGCCCTGCCTGCCAGGCAGAGTGGCCACAAATGAAGGCCATTTTCCATGGGAAAAACGAAGTCCTTTCCCCAGGGTCTCAGTAATATGTTCAAGGTGGCGTTTGAGGCTCTAAGTACTTCCAGGGCCCTAGTTGCTGCCAGCTTTTCTTTTGGAAAAATCCAGCAACGATTGCATCATTCTAGCTAGGCTCCCACTTTCTGCCAGGGTGAGTGGCTGCCAAGGGAGGCCATTTGCCATGGGAAAAAGAAGTCCTTTCCCCAGGGTCTGGGTGTCAGATGAAAGGTGGCCTTTGGGGTTCTGAGGACTTGTAGGGTAGTACTTACTGGCTAGAGTAGAGGAAATGGATTCTATTTGAATATCTGTCCCACAGGTCCTGGTTGTCCTTGATGGGCTGCAGCTGTGAGCATTGAAGAGAACTGGGATAAAAGGGGGCGGCGTAGCCATTCAGGGAGAGCCTTGAAGGAGCCCTGAACTGGGAAAGAACAGCATGCAGAAGAAAGCGTCTGTGCTGTGAAGATCTGCAGCCATAAGAACACACCGAGGAGGTATGGACTTTAGCAATCTGAGAACAGCATGATGGGACTCTAGAGAAATAGAACAACAACAAGTGGTAGCTTTCGATTTGGAGCAATCCAGCAAAGCTTGCAAATTTCTTGCTGGGCACCACCCTCTTGGTCAGGGCGAGTGGCCAGAAATGGAGGCCATTTTCCATGGGGAAAACGAAGTCATTGGCCCAGGCTCTGGGTGTCAGATGACTGGTGGCATCTGGGGCTCTAAGGACTTGCAGGGTCCTAGTTGCTGGCAGCTTTCGTTCTGGAAGGATCCAGCAGAGTTTGTAGATTCCTGGCTTGGCACTGCCCTGCCTGCCAGGCCAAGTGGCCACAAATGAAGGCCATTTCCCATGGGAAAAACGAAGTCCTTTCCCCAGGGTCTCAGGAATATGTTCAAGGTGGCGTTTGAGGCTCTAAGTACTTCCAGGGCCCTAGTTGCTGCCAGCTTTTCTTTTGGAAAAATCCAGCAACGATTGCATCATTCTAGCTAGGCTCCCACTTTCTGCCAGGGTGAGTGGCTGCCAAGGGAGGCCATTTGCCATGGGAAAAAGAAGTCCTTTCCCCAGGGTCTGGGTGTCAGATGAAAGGTGGCCTTTGGGGTTCTGAGGACTTGTAGGGTAGTACTTACTGGCTAGAGTAGAGGAAATGGATTCTATTTGAATATCTGTCCCACAGGTCCTGGTTGTCCTTGATGGGCTGCAGCTGTGAGCATTGAAGAGAACTGGGATAAAAGGGGGCGGCGTAGCCATTCAGGGAGAGCCTTGAAGGAGCCCTGAACTGGGAAAGAACAGCATGCAGAAGAAAGCGTCTGTGCTGTGAAGATCTGCAGCCATAAGAACACACCGAGGAGGTATGGACTTTAGCAATCTGAGAACAGCATGATGGGACTCTAGAGAAATAGAAGAACAACAAGTGGTAGCTTTAGATTTGGAGCAATCCAGCAAAGCTTGCAAATTTCTTGCTGGGCACCACCCTCTTGGTCAGGGCGAGTGGCCAGAAATGGAGGCCATTTTCCATGGGGAAAACGAAGTCATTGGCCCAGGCTCTGGGTGTCAGATGACTGGTGGCATCTGGGGCTGTAAGGACTTGCAGGGTCCTAGTTGCTGGCAGCTTTCGTTCTGGAAGGATCCAGCAGAGTTTGTAGATTCCTGGCTTGGCACTGCCCTGCCTGCCAGGCCAAGTGGCCACAAATGAAGGCCATTTCCCATGGGAAAAACGAAGTCCTTTCCCCAGGGCCTCAGGAATATGTTCAAGGTGGCGTTTGAGGCTCTAAGTACTTCCAGGGCCCTAGTTGCTGCCAGCTTTTCTTTTGGAAAAATCCAGCAACGATTGCATCATTCTAGCTAGGCTCCCACTTTCTGCCAGGGTGAGTGGCTGCCAAGGGAGGCCATTTGCCATGGGAAAAAGAAGTCCTTTCCCCAGGGTCTGGGTGTCAGATGAAAGGTGGCCTTTGGGGTTCTGAGGACTTGTAGGGTAGTACTTACTGGCTAGAGTAGAGGAAATGGATTCTATTTGAATATCTGTCTAGAGGCTTTGCCCCACAGGTCCTGGTTGTCCTTGATGGGCTGCAGCTGTGAGCATTGAAGAGAACTGGGATAAAAGGGGGCGGCGTAGCCATTCAGGGAGAGCCTTGAAGGAGCCCTGAACTGGGAAAGAACAGCATGCAGAAGAAAGCGTCTGTGCTGTGAAGATCTGCAGCCATAAGAACACACCGAGGAGGTATGGACTTTAGCAATCTGAGAACAGCATGATGGGACTCTAGAGAAATAGAACAACAACAAGTGGTAGCTTTCGATTTGGAGCAATCCAGCAAAGCTTGCAAATTTCTTGCTGGGCACCACCCTCTTGGTCAGGGCGAGTGGCCAGAAATGGAGGCCATTTTCCATGGGGAAAACGAAGTCATTGGCCCAGGCTCTGGGTGTCAGATGACTGGTGGCATCTGGGGCTCTAAGGACTTGCAGGGTCCTAGTTGCTGGCAGCTTTCGTTCTGGAAGGATCCAGCAGAGTTTGTAGATTCCTGGCTTGGCACTGCCCTGCCTGCCAGGCCAAGTGGCCACAAATGAAGGCCATTTTCCATGGGAAAAACGAAGTCCTTTCCCCAGGGTCTCAGTAATATGTTCAAGGTGGCGTTTGAGGCTCTAAGTACTTCCAGGGCCCTAGTTGCTGCCAGCTTTTCTTTTGGAAAAATCCAGCAACGATTGCATCATTCTAGCTAGGCTCCCACTTTCTGCCAGGGTGAGTGGCTGCCAAGGGAGGCCATTTGCCATGGGAAAAAGAAGTCCTTTCCCCAGGGTCTGGGTGTCAGATGAAAGGTGGCCTTTGGGGTTCTGAGGACTTGTAGGGTAGTACTTACTGGCTAGAGTAGAGGAAATGGATTCTATTTGAATATCTGTCTAGAGGCTTTGCCCCACAGGTCCTGGTTGTCCTTGATGGGCTGCAGCTGTGAGCATTGAAGAGAACTGGGATAAAAGGGGGCGGCTTAGCCATTCAGGGAGAGCCTTGAAGGAGCCCTGAACTGGGAAAGAACAGCATGCAGAAGAAAGCGTCTGTGCTGTGAAGATCTGCAGCCATAAGAACACACCGAGGAGGTATGGACTTTAGCAATCTGAGAACAGCATGATGGGACTCTAGAGAAATAGAAGAACAACAAGTGGCAGCTTTCGATTTGGAGCAATCCAGCAAAGCTTGCAAATTTCTTGCTGGGCACCACCCTCTTGGTCAGGGCGAGTGGCCAGAAATGGAGGCCATTTTCCATGGGGAAAACGAAGTCATTGGCCCAGGCTCTGGGTGTCAGATGACTGGTGGCATCTGGGGCTGTAAGGACTTGCAGGGTCCTAGTTGCTGGCAGCTTTCGTTCTGGAAGGATCCAGCAGAGTTTGTAGATTCCTGGCTTGGCACTGCCCTGCCTGCCAGGCAGAGTGGCCAGAAATGAAGGCCATTTTCCATGGGAAAAACGAAGTCCTTTCCCCAGGGTCTCAGGAATATGTTCAAGGTGGCGTTTGAGGCTCTAAGTACTTGCAGGGCCCTAGTTGCTGCCAGCTTTTCTTTTGGAAAAATCCAGCAACGATTGCATCATTCTAGCTAGGCTCCCACTTTCTGCCAGGGTGAGTGGCTGCCAAGGGAGGCCATTTGCCATGGGAAAAAGAAGTCCTTTCCCCAGGGTCTGGGTGTCAGATGAAAGGTGGCCTTTGGGGTTCTGAGGACTTGTAGGGTAGTACTTACTGGCTAGAGTAGAGGAAATGGATTCTATTTGAATATCTGTCTAGAGGCTTTGCCCCACAGGTCCTGGTTGTCCTTGATGGGCTGCAGCTGTGAGCATTGAAGAGAACTGGGATAAAAGGGGGCGGCTTAGCCATTCAGGGAGAGCCTTGAAGGAGCCCTGAACTGGGAAAGAACAGCATGCAGAAGAAAGCGTCTGTGCTGTGAAGATCTGCAGCCATAAGAACACACCGAGGAGGTATGGACTTTAGCAATCTGAGAACAGCATGATGGGACTCTAGAGAAATAGAAGAACAACAAGTGGCAGCTTTCGATTTGGAGCAATCCAGCAAAGCTTGCAAATTTCTTGCTGGGCACCACCCTCTTGGTCAGGGCGAGTGGCCAGAAATGGAGGCCATTTTCCATGGGGAAAACGAAGTCATTGGCCCAGGCTCTGGGTGTCAGATGACTGGTGGCATCTGGGGCTCTAAGGACTTGCAGGGTCCTAGTTGCTGGCAGCTTTCGTTCTGGAAGGATCCAGCACAGTTTGTAGATTCCTGGCTTGGCACTGCCCTGCCTGCCAGGCAGAGTGGCCACAAATGAAGGCCATTTTCCATGGGAAAAACGAAGTCCTTTCCCCAGGGTCTCAGTAATATGTTCAAGGTGGCGTTTGAGGCTCTAAGTACTTCCAGGGCCCTAGTTGCTGCCAGCTTTTCTTTTGGAAAAATCCAGCAACGATTGCATCATTCTAGCTAGGCTCCCACTTTCTGCCAGGGTGAGTGGCTGCCAAGGGAGGCCATTTGCCATGGGAAAAAGAAGTCCTTTCCCCAGGGTCTGGGTGTCAGATGAAAGGTGGCCTTTGGGGTTCTGAGGACTTGTAGGGTAGTACTTACTGGCTAGAGTAGAGGAAATGGATTCTATTTGAATATCTGTCCCACAGGTCCTGGTTGTCCTTGATGGGCTGCAGCTGTGAGCATTGAAGAGAACTGGGATAAAAGGGGGCGGCGTAGCCATTCAGGGAGAGCCTTGAAGGAGCCCTGAACTGGGAAAGAACAGCATGCAGAAGAAAGCGTCTGTGCTGTGAAGATCTGCAGCCATAAGAACACACCGAGGAGGTATGGACTTTAGCAATCTGAGAACAGCATGATGGGACTCTAGAGAAATAGAACAACAACAAGTGGTAGCTTTCGATTTGGAGCAATCCAGCAAAGCTTGCAAATTTCTTGCTGGGCACCACCCTCTTGGTCAGGGCGAGTGGCCAGAAATGGAGGCCATTTTCCATGGGGAAAACGAAGTCATTGGCCCAGGCTCTGGGTGTCAGATGACTGGTGGCATCTGGGGCTGTAAGGACTTGCAGGGTCCTAGTTGCTGGCAGCTTTCGTTCTGGAAGGATCCAGCAGAGTTTGTAGATTCCTGGCTTGGCACTGCCCTGCCTGCCAGGCAGAGTGGCCACAAATGAAGGCCATTTTCCATGGGAAAAACGAAGTCCTTTCCCCAGGGTCTCAGGAATATGTTCAAGGTGGCGTTTGAGGCTCTAAGTACTTCCAGGGCCCTAGTTGCTGCCAGCTTTTCTTTTGGAAAAATCCAGCAACGATTGCATCATTCTAGCTAGGCTCCCACTTTCTGCCAGGGTGAGTGGCTGCCAAGGGAGGCCATTTGCCATGGGAAAAAGAAGTCCTTTCCCCAGGGTCTGGGTGTCAGATGAAAGGTGGCCTTTGGGGTTCTGAGGACTTGTAGGGTAGTACTTACTGGCTAGAGTAGAGGAAATGGATTCTATTTGAATATCTGTCCCACAGGTCCTGGTTGTCCTTGATGGGCTGCAGCTGTGAGCATTGAAGAGAACTGGGATAAAAGGGGGCGGCGTAGCCATTCAGGGAGAGCCTTGAAGGAGCCCTGAACTGGGAAAGAACAGCATGCAGAAGAAAGCGTCTGTGCTGTGAAGATCTGCAGCCATAAGAACACACCGAGGAGGTATGGACTTTAGCAATCTGAGAACAGCATGATGGGACTCTAGAGAAATAGAAGAACAACAAGTGGTAGCTTTAGATTTGGAGCAATCCAGCAAAGCTTGCAAATTTCTTGCTGGGCACCACCCTCTTGGTCAGGGCGAGTGGCCAGAAATGGAGGCCATTTTCCATGGGGAAAACGAAGTCATTGGCCCAGGCTCTGGGTGTCAGATGACTGGTGGCATCTGGGGCTGTAAGGACTTGCAGGGTCCTAGTTGCTGGCAGCTTTCGTTCTGGAAGGATCCAGCAGAGTTTGTAGATTCCTGGCTTGGCACTGCCCTGCCTGCCAGGCCAAGTGGCCAGAAATGAAGGCCATTTTCCATGGGAAAAACGAAGTCCTTTCCCCAGGGTCTCAGGAATATGTTCAAGGTGGCGTTTGAGGCTCTAAGTACTTCCAGGGCCCTAGTTGCTGGCAGCTTTTCTTTTGGAAAAATCCAGCAACGATTGCATCATTCTAGCTAGGCTCCCACTTTCTGCCAGGGTGAGTGGCTGCCAAGGGAGGCCATTTGCCATGGGAAAAAGAAGTCCTTTCCCCAGGGTCTGGGTGTCAGATGAAAGGTGGCCTTTGGGGTTCTGAGGACTTGTAGGGTAGTACTTACTGGCTAGAGTAGAGGAAATGGATTCTATTTGAATATCTGTCTAGAGGCTTTGCCCCACAGGTCCTGGTTGTCCTTGATGGGCTGCAGCTGTGAGCATTGAAGAGAACTGGGATAAAAGGGGGCGGCTTAGCCATTCAGGGAGAGCCTTGAAGGAGCCCTGAACTGGGAAAGAACAGCATGCAGAAGAAAGCGTCTGTGCTGTGAAGATCTGCAGCCATAAGAACACACCGAGGAGGTATGGACTTTAGCAATCTGAGAACAGCATGATGGGACTCTAGAGAAATAGAAGAACAACAAGTGGCAGCTTTCGATTTGGAGCAATCCAGCAAAGCTTGCAAATTTCTTGCTGGGCACCACCCTCTTGGTCAGGGCGAGTGGCCAGAAATGGAGGCCATTTTCCATGGGGAAAACGAAGTCATTGGCCCAGGCTCTGGGTGTCAGATGACTGGTGGCATCTGGGGCTCTAAGGACTTGCAGGGTCCTAGTTGCTGGCAGCTTTCGTTCTGGAAGGATCCAGCAGAGTTTGTAGATTCCTGGCTTGGCACTGCCCTGCCTGCCAGGCAGAGTGGCCACAAATGAAGGCCATTTTCCATGGGAAAAACGAAGTCCTTTCCCCAGGGTCTCAGGAATATGTTCAAGGTGGCGTTTGAGGCTCTAAGTACTTCCAGGGCCCTAGTTGCTGCCAGCTTTTCTTTTGGAAAAATCCAGCAACGATTGCATCATTCTAGCTAGGCTCCCACTTTCTGCCAGGGTGAGTGGCTGCCAAGGGAGGCCATTTGCCATGGGAAAAAGAAGTCCTTTCCCCAGGGTCTGGGTGTCAGATGAA